>NC_092179.1:3371615-3512683 GCF_045791955.1 Oncorhynchus clarkii lewisi | reverse complement strand
GTTGAGGTGTCGGTTCAAATCCCACTATTGAGGTTGCCCTTGGTGAAGTTATTCTTCAATACCTGAATCTTATTAGTCGCTCTAGGATTGCGCAGGGATTCTATTTTCATGTGGGGCCATGTAAGAGAGGAAATAACAAATGTTGTGTGAAGAGGTTGTTGTTATAATCCACACATGCAGTTCATCGCCTTCACCACTCAGATACCAAGTCCTGTGCTCTCGCTGTGGCAGTCAGCAATTTTGCCAGTGTTTGTGAAAGTCAAAATCTTCCAGTGCCAAAATAAAGCACATCATTTGAATTGTTACTCGATGAGGATGGGATTCGAACCCATGCATGCAGAGCACAATGGATTAGCAGTCCATCGCCTTAACCACTCGGCCACCTCATCCTGTTTTTTGGAAGTTGCAAATGACGTTAAAAGACTGTAGTTGCTGTATGTAAACCCTAGATTGAAATCAATGAAAGTTATGCAGAGCAATGGCAAGGCCATGTGTCTATCCCATCGAGACATTTAACAAATGTTTTGTCAGCCCGAGTGGTCTCCAGTGCTTGATTAAGTGTGTTGAGGTGTCGGTTCAAATCCCACTATTGAGGTTGCCCTTGGTGAAGTTATTCTTCAATTCCTGAATCTTATTAGTCGCACTAGGATTGTGCAGGGACTCTACATTCATGTGGGGCCATGTAAGAGAGGAAATAACAAATGTTTTGTGAAGAAGTTGGTGTTATAATCCACACATGCAGTTCATCGCCTTCACCACTCAGATACCAAGTCCTGTGCTCTCGCTGTGGCAGTCAGCAATTTTACCAGTGTTTTGTGAAAGTCAAAATCTTCCATTGCCAAAATAAAGCACCGAATTTTAATTGTTACACGATGAGATTCTAACTCATGCATGTAGAGCACAATGGATAAGCAGTCCATCGCCTTAACCACTCATCCACCTCATCCTGTTATTTACATGTGGCAAATGACCTTAAAAACCTGTAGTTGCTGTATGTAAACCCTAGATTGAAATCAATGAACGTTAGGCAGAGCAATGGCAAGGCCATGTGTCGATCCCATCGAGACATTTAACAAATGTTTTGTCAGGCCGAGTGGTCTCCAGTGCTTGATTAAGTGTGTTGAGGTGTCGGTTCAAATCCCACTATTGAGGTTGCCCTTGGTGAAGTTATTCTTCAATACCTGAATCTTATTAGTCGCTCTAGGATTGCGCAGGGATTCTATTTTCATGTGGGGCCATGTAAGAGAGGAAATAACAAATGTTGTGTGAAGAGGTTGGTGTTATAATCCACACATGCAGTTCATCGCCTTCACCACTCAGATACCAAGTCCTGTGCTCTCGCTGTGGCAGTCAGCAATTTTGCCAGTGTTTGTGAAAGTCAAAATCTTCCAGTGCCAAAATAAAGCACATCATTTGAATTGTTACTCGATGAGGATGGGATTCGAACCCATGCATGCAGAGCACAATGGATTAGCAGTCCATCGCCTTCACTACTCGGCCACCTCATCCTGTTTTTTGGAAGTTGCAAATAACCTTAAAAGACTGTAGTTGCTGTATGTAAACCCTAGAATGAAATCAATGAAAGTTAGGCAGAGCAATGGCAAGGCCATGTGTCGATCCCATCGAGACATTTAACAAATGTTTTGTCAGGCCGAGTGGTCTCCAGTGCTTGATTAAGTGTGTTGAGGTGTCGGTTCAAATCCCACTATTGAGGTTGCCCTTGGTGAAGTTATTCTTCAATACCTGAATCTTATTAGTCGCTCTAGGATTGCGCAGGGATTCTATTTTCATGTGGGGCCATGTAAGAGAGGAAATAACAAATGTTGTGTGAAGAAGTTGGTGTTATAATCCACACATGCAGTTCATCGCCTTCACCACTCAGATACCAAGTCCTGTGCTCTCGCTGTGGCAGTCAGCAATTTTGCCAGTGTTTGTGAAAGTCAAAATCTTCCATTGCCAAAATAAAGCACCGAATTTTAATTGTTACACGATGAGACTCTAACCCATGCATGTAGAGCACAATGGATAAGCAGTCCATCGCCTTAACCACTCATCCACCTCATCCTGTTACTTACATGTGGCAAATGACCTTAAAAACCTGTAGTTGCTGTATGTAAACCCTAGATTGAAATCAATGAAAGTTAGGCAGAGCAATGGCAAGGCCATGTGTCGATCCCATCGAGACATTTAACAAATGTTTTGTCAGGCCGATTGGTCTCAAGTGCTTGATTAAGTGTTTTAAACTGTCGGTTCAAATCCCACTATTGAGGTTGCCCTTGGTGAAGCTATTCTTCAATACCTGAATCTTATTAGTCGCACTAGAATTGGGCAGGGATTCTATTTTCATGTGGGGCCATGTAAGAGAGGAAATAACAAATGTTTTGTGAAGAGGTTGGCGTTATAATCCACACATGCAGTTCATCGCCTTCACCACTCAGATACCAAGTCCTGTGCTCTCGCTGTGGTAGTCAGCAATTTTACCAGTGTTTGTGAAAGTCAAAATCTTCCAGTTCCAAAATAAAGCACAACATTTTAATTGTTACACGATGAGGATGGGATTCGAACCCATGCATGCAGAGCACAATGGATTAGCAGTCCATCGCCTTAACCACTCGGCCACCTCATCCTGTTTTTTGGAAGTTGCAAATGACGTTAAAAGACTGTAGTTGCTGTATGTAAACCCTAGATTGAAATCAATGAAAGTTATGCAGAGCAATGGCAAGGCCATGTGTCTATCCCATCGAGACATTTAACAAATGTTTTGTCAGCCCGAGTGGTCTCCAGTGCTTGATTAAGTGTGTTGAGGTGTCGGTTCAAATCCCACTATTGAGGTTGCCCTTGGTGAAGTTATTCTTCAATTCCTGAATCTTATTAGTCGCACTAGGATTGTGCAGGGACTCTACATTCATGTGGGGCCATGTAAGAGAGGAAATAACAAATGTTTTGTGAAGAAGTTGGTGTTATAATCCACACATGCAGTTCATCGCCTTCACCACTCAGATACCAAGTCCTGTGCTCTCGCTGTGGCAGTCAGCAATTTTACCAGTGTTTTGTGAAAGTCAAAATCTTCCATTGCCAAAATAAAGCACCGAATTTTAATTGTTACACGATGAGATTCTAACTCATGCATGTAGAGCACAATGGATAAGCAGCCCATCGCCTTAACCACTCATCCACCTCATCCTGTTATTTACATGTGGCAAATGACCTTAAAAACCTGTAGTTGCTGTATGTAAACCCTAGATTGAAATCAATGAACGTTAGGCAGAGCAATGGCAAGGCCATGTGTCGATCCCATCGAGACATTTAACAAATGTTTTGTCAGGCCGAGTGGTCTCCAGTGCTTGATTAAGTGTGTTGAGGTGTCGGTTCAAATCCCACTATTGAGGTTGCCCTTGGTGAAGTTATTCTTCAATACCTGAATCTTATTAGTCGCTCTAGGATTGCGCAGGGATTCTATTTTCATGTGGGGCCATGTAAGAGAGGAAATAACAAATGTTGTGTGAAGAGGTTGGTGTTATAATCCACACATGCAGTTCATCGCCTTCACCACTCAGATACCAAGTCCTATGCTCTCGCTGTGGCAGTCAGCAATTTTACCAGTGTTTGTGAAAGTCAAAATCTTCCATTGCCAAAATAAAGCACCGAATTTTAATTGTTACACGATGAGATTCTAACTCATGCATGTAGAGCACAATGGATAAGCAGTCCATCGCCTTAACCACTCATCCACCTCATCCTGTTATTTACATGTTATTTACCAGTGTTTGTGAAAGTCAAAATCTTCCAGTGCCAAAATAAATTACCGAATTTTAATTGTTACACGATGAGGATGGGATTCGAACCCATGCATGCAGAGCACAATGGATTAGCAGCCCATCGCCTTAACCACTCGGCCACCTCATTCTGTTTTTTAGAAGTTGCAAATGACCTTAAAAGACTGTAGTTACTGTATGTAAACCCTAGATTGAAATCAATGAAAGTTATGCAGAGCAATGGCAAGGCCATGTGTCGATCCCATCGAGACATTTAACAAATGTTTTGTCAGGCCGAGTGGTCTCCAGTGCTTGATTAAGTGTGTTGAGGTGTCGGTTCAAATCCCACTATTGAGGTTGCCCTTGGTGAAGTTATTCTTCAATACCTGAATCTTATTAGTCTCTCTTGGATTGCGCAATGATTCTATTTTCATGTGGGGCCATGTAAGAGAGGAAATAACAAATGTTGTGTGAAGAGGTTGGTGTTATAATCCACACATGCAGTTCATCGCCTTCACCACTCAGATACCAAGTCCTGTGCTCTCGCTGTGGCAGTCAGCAATTTTACCACTGTTTGTGAAAGTCAAAATCTTCCAGTGCCAAAATAAATCACTGAATTTTAATTGTTACACGATGAGGATGGGATTCGAACCCATGCATGCAGAGCACAATGGATTAGCAGTCCATCGCCTTAACCACTCGGCCACCTCATCTTTTTTTTGGAAGTTGCAAATGACGTTAAAAGACTGTAGTTGCTGTATGTAAACCCTAGATTGAAATCAATGAAAGTTATGCAGAGCAATGGCAAGGCCATGTGTCTATCCCATCGAGACATTTAACAAAAGTTTTGTCAGGCCGAGTGGTCTCCAGGGTTTGATTAAGTGTGTTGAGGTGTCGGTTCAAATCCCACTATTGAGGTTGCCCTTGGTGAAGTTATTCTTCAATACCTGAATCTTATTAGTCGCACTAGGATTGTGCAGGGACTCTACATTCATGTGGGGCCATGTAAGAGAGGAAATAACAAATGTTTTGTGAAGAAGTTGGTGTTATAATCCACACATGCAGTTCATCGCCTTCACCACTCAGATACCAAGTCCTGTGCTCTCGCTGTGGCAGTCAGCAATTTTACCAGTGTTTGTGAAAGTCAAAATCATCCATTGCCAAAACAAAGCACCGAATTTTAATTGTTACACGATGAGATTCTAACCAATGCATGTAGAGCACAATGGATAAGCAGTCCATCGCCTTAACCACTCATCCACCTCATCCTGTTATTTACATGTTATTTACCAGTGTTTGTGAAAGTCAAAATCTTCCAGTGCCAAAATAAAGCACATCATTTTAATTGTTACACGATGAGGATGGGATTCGAACCCATGCATGCAGAGCACAATGGATTAGCAGTCCATCGCCTTAACCACTCGGCCAGCCCATCCTGTATATTAGAAGTGGAAAATGACCTTAAAAAACTGTAGTTGCTGTCTGTAAACCCTAGATTGAAATCAATGAAAGTTAGGCAGAGCAATGGCAAGGACATGTGTCGATCCCATCGAGACATTTAACAAATGTTTTGTCAGGCCGAGTGGTCTCCAGTGCTTGATTAAGTGTGTTGAGGTGTCGGTTCAAATCCCACTATTGAGGTTGCCCTTGGTGAAGCTATTCTTCAATACCTGAATCGTATTAGTCGCACTAGGATTGTGCAGGGACTCTACATTCATGTGGGGCCATGTAAGAGAGGAAATAACAAATGTTTTGTGAAGAGGTTGGTGTTATAATCCACACATGCAGTTCATCGCCTTCACCACTCAGATACCAAGTCCTGTGCTCTCGCTGTGGCAGTCAGCAATTTTGCCAGTGTTTGTGAAAGTCAAAATCTTCCATTGCCAAAATAAAGCACATAATTTGAATTGTTACTCGATGAGGATGGGATTCGAACCCATGCATGCAGAGCACAATGGATTAGCAGTCCATCGCCTTAACCACTCGGCCACCTCATCCTGTTTTTTGTAAGTTGCAAATTACCTTAAAAGACTGTAGTTGCTGCATGTAAACCCTAGATTGAAATCAATGAAAGTTATGCAGAGCAATGGCAAGGCCATGTGTCTATCCCATCGAGACATTTAACAAATGTTTTGTCAGGCCGAGTGGTCTCCAGTGCTTGATTAAGTGTGTTGAGGTGTCGGTTCAAATCCCACTATTGAGGTTGCCCTTGGTGAAGTTGTTCTTCAATACCTGAATCTTATTAGTCGCTCTAGGATTGCGCAGGGATTCTATTTTCATGTGGGGCCATGTAAGAGAGGAAATAACAAATGTTGTGTGAAAAGGTTGGTGTTATAATCCACACATGCAGTTCATCGCCTTCACCACTCAGATACCAAGTCCTGTGCTCTCGCTGTGGCAGTCAGCAATTTTACCAGTGTTTGTGAAAGTCAAAATCTTCCAGTGCCAAAATAAATCACTGAATTTTAATTGTTACACGATGAGGATGGGATTCGAACCCATGCATGCAGAGCACAATGGATTAGCAGTCCATCGCCTTAACCACTCGGCCACCTCATTCTGTTTTTTGGAAGTTGCAAATGACCTTAAAAGACTGTAGTTACTGTATGTAAACCCTAGATTGAAATCAATGAAAGTTATGCAGAGCAATGGCAAGGCCATGTGTCGATCCCATCGAGACATTTAACAAATGTTTTGTCAGGCCGAGTGGTCTCCAGTGCTTGATTAAGTGTGTTGAGGTGTCGGTTCAAATCCCACTATTGAGGTTGCCCTTGGTGAAGTTATTCTTCAATACCTGAATCTTATTAGTCGCACTAGGGTTGTGCAGGGACTCTACATTCATGTGGGGCCATGTAAGAGAGGAAATAACAAATGTTTTGTGAAGAAGTTGGTGTTATAATCCACACATGCAGTTCATCGCCTTCACCACTCAGATACCAAGTCCTGTGCTCTCGCTGTGGCAGTCAGCAATTTTACCAGTGTTTTGTGAAAGTCAAAATCTTCCAGTGCCAAAATAAAGCACCGAATTTTAATTGTTACACGATGAGATTCTAACCCATGCATGTAGAGCACAATGGATAAGCAGTCCATCGCCTTAACCACTCATCCACCTCATCCTGTTATTTACATGTGGCAAATGACCTTAAAAACCTGTAGTTGCTGTATGTAAACCCTAGATTGAAATCAATGAAAGTTAGGCAGAGCAATGGCAAGGCCATGTGTCTATCCCATCGAGACATTTAACAAATGTTTTGTCAGGCCGAGTGGTCTCCAGTGCTTGATTAAGTGTGTTGAGGTGTCGGTTCAAATCCCACTATTGAGGTTGCCCTTGGTGAAGTTATTCTTCAATACCTGAATCTTATTAGTCGCTCTAGGATTGCGCAGGGATTCTATTTTCATGTGGGGCCATGTAAGAGAGGAAATAACAAATGTTGTGTGAAGAGGTTGGTGTTATAATCCACACGTGCAGTTCATCGCCTTCACCACTCAGATACCAAGTCCTGTGCTCTCGCTGTGGCAGTCAGCAATTTTACCAGTGTTTGTGAAAGTCAAAATCTTCCAGTGCCAAAATAAATCACTGAATTTTAATTGTTACACGATGAGGATGGGATTCGAACCCATGCATGCAGAGCACAATGGATTAGCAGTCCATCGCCTTAACCACTCGGCCACCTCATCCTGTTTTTTGGAAGTTGCAAATGACCTTAAAAGACTGTAGTTGCTGTATGTAAACCCTAGATTGAAATCAATGAAAGTTATGCAGAGCAATGGCAAGGCCATGTGTCTATCCCATCGAGACATTTAACAAAAGTTTTGTCAGGCCGAGTGGTCTCCAGGGCTTGATTAAGTGTGTTGAGGTGTCGGTTCAAATCCCACTATTGAGGTTGCCCTTGGTGAAGTTATTCTTCAATACCTGAATCTTATTAGTCGCACTAGGATTGTGCAGGGACTCTACATTCATGTGGGGCCATGTAAGAGAGGAAATAACAAATGTTTTGTGAAGAAGTTGGTGTTATAATCCACACATGCAGTTCATCGCCTTCACCACTCAGATACCAAGTCCTGTGCTCTCGCTGTGGCAGTCAGCAATTTTACCAGTGTTTGTGAAAGTCAAAATCTTCCGTTGCCAAAATAAAGCACCGAATTTTAATTGTTACACGATGAGATTCTAACTCATGCATGTAGAGCACAATGGATAAGCAGTCCATCGCCTTAACCACTCATCCACCTCATCCTGTTATTTACATGTGGCAAATGACCTTAAAAACCTGTAGTTGCTGTATGTAAACCCTAGATTGAAATCAATGAAAGTTAGGCAGAGCAATGGCAAGGCCATGTGTCTATCCCATCGAGAC
The DNA here is from genome assembly GCF_045791955.1 of Oncorhynchus clarkii lewisi. NCBI lineage: Eukaryota > Metazoa > Chordata > Actinopteri > Salmoniformes > Salmonidae > Oncorhynchus > Oncorhynchus clarkii. The sequence goes on along the minus strand of NC_092179.1, from coordinate 3,504,573 downwards.
ATTTAACAAATGTTTTGTCAGCCCGAGTGGTCTCCAGTGCTTGATTAAGTGTGTTGAGGTGTCGGTTCAAATCCCACTATTGAGGTTGCCCTTGGTGAAGTTATTCTTCAATACCTGAATCTTATTAGTCGCTCTAGGATTGCGCAGGGATTCTATTTTCATGTGGGGCCATGTAAGAGAGGAAATAACAAATGTTGTGTGAAGAGGTTGGTGTTATAATCCACACATGCAGTTCATCGCCTTCACCACTCAGATACCAAGTCCTGTGCTCTCGCTGTGGCAGTCAGCAATTTTGCCAGTGTTTGTGAAAGTCAAAATCTTCCATTGCCAAAATGAACCACATCATTTGAATTGTTACTCGATGAGGATGGGATTCGAACCCATGCATGCAGAGCACAATGGATTAGCAGTCCATCGCCTTCACCACTCGGCCACCTCATCCTGTTTTTTGGAAGTTGCAAAATGACCTTAAAAGACTGTAGTTGCTGTATGTAAACCCTAGAATGAAATCAATGAAAGTTAGGCAGAGCAATGGCAAGGCCATGTGTCGATCCCATCGAGACATTTAACAAATGTTTTGTCAGGCCGAGTGGTCTCCAGTGCTTGATTAAGTGTGTTGAGGTGTCGGTTCAAATCCCACTATTGAGGTTGCCCTTGGTGAAGTTATTCTTCAATACCTGAATCTTATTAGTCGCTCTAGGATTGCGCAGGGATTCTATTTTCATGTGGGGCCATGTAAGAGAGGAAATAACAAATGTTGTGTGAAGAGGTTGGTGTTATAATCCACACATGCAGTTCATCGCCTTCACCACTCAGATACCAAGTCCTGTGCTCTCGCTGTGGCAGTCAGCAATTTTGCCAGTGTTTGTGAAAGTCAAAATCTTCCAGTGCCAAAATAAAGCACATCATTTGAATTGTTAATCGATGAGGATGGGATTTGAACCCATGCATGCAGAGCACAATGGATTAGCAGTCCATCGCCTTCACCACTCGGCCACCTCATCCTGTTTTTTGGAAGTTGCAAATAACCTTAAAAGACTGTAGTTGCTGTATGTAAACCCTAGAATGAAATCAATGAAAGTTAGGCAGAGCAATGGCAAGGCCATGTGTCGATCCCATCGAGACATTTAACAAATGTTTTGTCAGGCCGAGTGGTCTCCAGTGCTTGATTAAGTGTGTTGAGGTGTCGGTTCAAATCCCACTATTGAGGTTGCCCTTGGTGAAGTTATTCTTCAATACCTGAATCTTATTAGTCGCTCTAGGATTGCGCAGGGATTCTATTTTCATGTGGGGCCATGTAAGAGAGGAAATAACAAATGTTTTGTGAAGAAGTTGGTGTTATAATCCACACATGCAGTTCATCGCCTTCACCACTCAGATACCAAGTCCTGTGCTCTCGCTGTGGCAGTCAGCAATTTTACCAGTGTTTTGTGAAAGTCAAAATCTTCCATTGCCAAAATAAAGCACCGAATTTTAATTGTTACACGATGAGATTCTAACCCATGCATGTAGAGCACAATGGATAAGCAGTCCATCGCCTTAACCACTCATCCACCTCATCCTGTTATTTACATGTGGCAAATGACCTTAAAAACCTGTAGTTGCTGTATGTAAACCCTAGATTGAAATCAATGAAAGTTAGGCAGAGCAATGGCAAGGCCATGTGTCTATCCCATCGAGACATTTAACAAATGTTTTGTCAGCCCGAGTGGTCTCCAGTGCTTGATTAAGTGTGTTGAGGTGTCGGTTCAAATCCCACTATTGAGGTTGCCCTTGGTGAAGTTATTCTTCAATACCTGAATCTTATTAGTCGCTCTAGGATTGCGCAGGGATTCTATTTTCATGTGGGGCCATGTAAGAGAGGAAATAACAAATGTTGTGTGAAGAGGTTGGTGTTATAATCCACACATGCAGTTCATCGCCTTCACCACTCAGATACCAAGTCCTGTGCTCTCGCTGTGGCAGTCAGCAATTTTGCCAGTGTTTGTGAAAGTCAAAATCTTCCATTGCCAAAATAAACCACATCATTTGAATTGTTACTCGATGAGGATGGGATTCGAACCCATGCATGCAGAGCACAATGGATTAGCAGTCCATCGCCTTCACCACTCGGCCACCTCATCCTGTTTTTTGGAAGTTGCAAAATGACCTTAAAAGACTGTAGTTGCTGTATGTAAACCCTAGAATGAAATCAATGAAAGTTAGGCAGAGCAATGGCAAGGCCATGTGTCGATCCCATCGAGACATTTAACAAATGTTTTGTCAGGCCGAGTGGTCTCCAGTGCTTGATTAAGTGTGTTGAGGTGTCGGTTCAAATCCCACTATTGAGGTTGCCCTTGGTGAAGTTATTCTTCAATACCTGAATCTTATTAGTCGCTCTAGGATTGCGCAGGGATTCTATTTTCATGTGGGGCCATGTAAGAGAGGAAATAACAAATGTTGTGTGAAGAGGTTGGTGTTATAATCCACACATGCAGTTCATCGCCTTCACCACTCAGATACCAAGTCCTGTGCTCTCGCTGTGGCAGTCAGCAATTTTGCCAGTGTTTGTGAAAGTCAAAATCTTCCAGTGCCAAAATAAAGCACATCATTTGAATTGTTAATCGATGAGGATGGGATTTGAACCCATGCATGCAGAGCACAATGGATTAGCAGTCCATCGCCTTCACCACTCGGCCACCTCATCCTGTTTTTTGGAAGTTGCAAATAACCTTAAAAGACTGTAGTTGCTGTATGTAAACCCTAGAATGAAATCAATGAAAGTTAGGCAGAGCAATGGCAAGGCCATGTGTCGATCCCATCGAGACATTTAACAAATGTTTTGTCAGGCCGAGTGGTCTCCAGTGCTTGATTAAGTGTGTTGAGGTGTCGGTTCAAATCCCACTATTGAGGTTGCCCTTGGTGAAGTTATTCTTCAATACCTGAATCTTATTAGTCGCTCTAGGATTGCGCAGGGATTCTATTTTCATGTGGGGCCATGTAAGAGAGGAAATAACAAATGTTGTGTGAAGAGGTTGGTGTTATAATCCACACATGCAGTTCATCGCCTTCACCACTCAGATACCAAGTCCTGTGCTCTCGCTGTGGCAGTCAGCAATTTTGCCAGTGTTTGTGAAAGTCAAAATCTTCCATTGCCAAAATAAAGCACCAAATTTTAATTGTTACACGATGAGACTCTAACCCATGCATGTAGAGCACAATGGATAAGCAGTCCATCACCTTAACCACTCATCCACCTCATCCTGTTACTTACATGTGGCAAATGACCTTAAAAACCTGTAGTTGCTGTATGTAAACCCTAGATTGAAATCAATGAAAGTTAGGCAGAGCAATGGCAAGGCCATGTGTCGATCCCATCGAGACATTTAACAAATGTTTTGTCAGGCCGAGTGGTCTCAAGTGCTTGATTAAGTGTTTTAAACTGTCGGTTCAAATCCCACTATTGAGGTTGCCCTTGGTGAAGCTATTCTTCAATACCTGAATCTTATTAGTCGCACTAGAATTGGGCAGGGATTCTATTTTCATGTGGGGCCATGTAAGAGAGGAAATAACAAATGTTGTGTGAAGAGGTTGGTGTTATTATCCACACATGCAGTTCATCGCCTTCACCACTCAGATACCAAGTCCTGTGCTCTCGCTGTGGCAGTCAGCAATTTTGCCAGTGTTTGTGAAAGTCAAAATCTTCCAGTGCCAAAATAAAGCATATCATTTGAATTGTTACACGATGAGGATGGGATTCGAACCCATGCATGCAGAGCACAATGGATTAGCAGTCCATCGCCTTAACCACTCGGCCACCTCATCCTGTTTTTTGGAAGTTGCAAATGACGTTAAAAGACTGTAGTTGCTGTATGTAAACCCTAGATTGAAATCAATGAAAGTTATGCAGAGCAATGGCAAGGCCATGTGTCTATCCCATCGAGACATTTAACAAATGTTTTGTCAGGCCGAGTGGTCTCCAGTGCTTGATTAAGTGTGTTGAGGTGTCGGTTCAAATCCCACTATTGAGGTTGCCCTTGGTGAAGTTATTCTTCAATACCTGAATCTTATTAGTCGCTCTAGGATTGCGCAGGGATTCTATTTTCATGTGGGGCCATGTAAGAGAGGAAATAACAAATGTTGTGTGAAGAGGTTGGTGTTATAATCCACACATGCAGTTCATCGCCTTCACCACTCAGATACCAAGTCCTGTGCTCTCGCTGTGGCAGTCAGCAATTTTGCCAGTGTTTGTGAAAGTCAAAATCTTCCATTGCCAAAATAAAGCACCGAATTTTAATTGTTACACGATGAGACTCTAACCCATGCATGTAGAGCACAATGGATAAGCAGTCCATCGCCTTAACCACTCATCCACCTCATCCTGTTACTTACATGTGGCAAATGACCTTAAAAACCTGTAGTTGCTGTATGTAAACCCTAGATTGAAATCAATGAAAGTTAGGCAGAGCAATGGCAAGGCCATGTGTCGATCCCATCGAGACATTTAACAAATGTTTTGTCAGGCCGAGTGGTCTCAAGTGCTTGATTAAGTGTTTTGAGCTGTCGGTTCAAATCCCACCATTGAGGTTGCCCTTGGTGAAGCTATTCTTCAATACCTGAATCTTATTTGTCGCACTAGAATTGGGCAGGGATTCTATTTTCATGTGGGGCCATGTAATAGAGGAAATAACAAATGTTTTGTGAAGAGGTTGGTGTTATAATCCACACATGCAGTTCATCGCCTTCACCACTCAGATACCAAGTCCTGTGCTCTCGCTGTGGCAGTCAGCAATCTTACCAGTGTTTGTGAAAGTCAAAATCTTCCAGTGCCAAAATAAGTCACTGAATTTTAATTGTTACACGATGAGGATGGGATTCGAACCCATGCATGCAGAGCACAATGGATTAGCAGTCCATCGCCTTAACCACGCGGCCACCTCATCCTGTTTTTTGGAAGTTGCAAATGACGTTAAAAGACTGTAGTTGCTGTATGTAAACCCTAGATTGAAATCAATGAAAGTTATGCAGAGCAATGGCAAGGCCATGTGTCTATCCCATCGAGACATTTAACAAATGTTTTGTCAGCCCGAGTGGTCTCCAGTGCTTGATTAAGTGTGTTGAGGTGTCGGTTCAAATCCCACTATTGAGGTTGCCCTTGGTGAAGTTATTCTTCAATACCTGAATCTTATTAGTCGCACTAGGATTGTGCAGGGACTCTACATTCATGTGGGGCCATGTAAGAGAGGAAATAACAAATGTTTTGTGAAGAAGTTGGTGTTATAATCCACACATGCAGTTCATCGCCTTCACCACTCAGATACCAAGTCCTGTGCTCTCGCTGTGGCAGTCAGCAATTTTACCAGTGTTTGTGAAAGTCAAAATCTTCCATTGCCAAAATAAAGCACCGAATTTTAATTGTTACACGATGAGATTCTAACCCATGCATGTAGAGCACAATGGATAAGCAGTCCATCGCCTTAACCACTCATCCACCTCATCCTGTTATTTACATGTGGCAAATGACCTTAAAAACCTGTAGTTGCTGTATGTAAACCCTAGATTGAAATCAATGAAAGTTAGGCAGAGCAATGGCAAGGCCATGTGTCGATCCCATCGAGACATTTAACAAATGTTTTGTCAGGCCGAGTTGTCTTCAGTGCTTGATTAAGTGTGTTGAGGTGTCGGTTCAAATCCCACTATTGAGGTTGCCCTTGGTGAAGTTATTCTTCAATACCTGAATCTTATTAGTCGCTCTAGGATTGCGCAGGGATTCTATTTTCATGTGGGGCCATGTAAGAGAGGAAATAACAAATGTTGTGTGAAGAGGTTGGTGTTATAATCCACACATGCAGTTCATCGCCTTCACCACTCAGATACCAAGTCCTGTGCTCTCGCTGTGGCAGTCAGCAATTTTGCCAGTGTTTGTGAAAGTCAAAATCTTCCATTGCCAAAATAAAGCACCGAATTTTAATTGTTACACGATGAGACTCTAACCCATGCATGTAGAGCACAATGGATAAGCAGTCCATCGCCTTAACCACTCATCCACCTCATCCTGTTACTTACATGTGGCAAATGACCTTAAAAACCTGTAGTTGCTGTATGTAAACCCTAGATTGAAATCAATGAAAGTTAGGCAGAGCAATGGCAAGGCCATGTGTCGATCCCATCGAGACATTTAACAAATGTTTTGTCAGGCCGAGTGGTCTCAAGTGCTTGATTAAGTGTTTTGAGCTGTCGGTTCAAATCCCACCATTGAGGTTGCCCTTGGTGAAGCTATTCTTCAATACCTGAATCTTATTTGTCGCACTAGAATTGGGCAGGGATTCTATTTTCATGTGGGGCCATGTAATAGAGGAAATAACAAATGTTTTGTGAAGAGGTTGGTGTTATAATCCACACATGCAGTTCATCGCCTTCACCACTCAGATACCAAGTCCTGTGCTCTCGCTGTGGCAGTCAGCAATCTTACCAGTGTTTGTGAAAGTCAAAATCTTCCAGTGCCAAAATAAATCACTGAATTTTAATTGTTACACGATGAGGATGGGATTCGAACCCATGCATGCAGAGCACAATGGATTAGCAGTCCATCGCCTTAACCACTCGGCCACCTCATCCTGTTTTTTGGAAGTTGCAAATGACGTTAAAAGACTGTAGTTGCTGTATGTAAACCCTAGATTGAAATCAATGAAAGTTATGCAGAGCAATGGCAAGGCCATGTGTCTATCCCATCGAGACATTTAACAAATGTTTTGTCAGCCCGAGTGGTCTCCAGTGCTTGATTAAGTGTGTTGAGGTGTCGGTTCAAATCCCACTATTGAGGTTGCCCTTGGTGAAGTTATTCTTCAATACCTGAATCTTATTAGTCGCACTAGGATTGTGCAGGGACTCTACATTCATGTGGGGCCATGTAAGAGAGGAAATAACAAATGTTTTGTGAAGAAGTTGGTGTTATAATCCACACATGCAGTTCATCGCCTTCACCACTCAGATACCAAGTCCTGTGCTCTCGCTGTGGCAGTCAGCAATTTTACCAGTGTTTGTGAAAGTCAAAATCTTCCATTGCCAAACTAAAGCACCGAATTTTAATTGTTACACGATGAGATTCTAACCCATGCATGTAGAGCACAATGGATAAGCAGTCCATCGCCTTAACCACTCATCCACCTCATCCTGTTATTTACATGTGGCAAATGACCTTAAAAACCTGTAGTTGCTGTATGTAAACCCTAGATTGAAATCAATGAAAGTTAGGCAGAGCAATGGCAAGGCCATGTGTCGATCCCATCGAGACATTTAACAAATGTTTTGTCAGGCGGAGTTGTCTTCAGTGCTTGATTAAGTGTGTTGAGGTGTCGGTTCAAATCCCACTATTGAGGTTGCCCTTGGTGAAGTTATTCTTCAATACCTGAATCTTATTAGTCGCTCTAGGATTGCGCAGGGATTCTATTTTCATGTGGGGCCATGTAAGAGAGGAAATAACAAATGTTGTGTGAAGAAGTTGGTGTTATAATCCACACATGCAGTTCATCGCCTTCACCACTCAGATACCAAGTCCTGTGCTCTCGCTGTGGCAGTCAGCAATTTTGCCAGTGTTTGTGAAAGTCAAAATCTTCCATTGCCAAAATAAAGCACCGAATTTTAATTGTTACACGATGAGACTCTAACCCATGCATGTAGAGCACAATGGATAAGCAGTCCATCGCCTTAACCACTCATCCACCTCATCCTGTTACTTACATGTGGCAAATGACCTTAAAAACCTGTAGTTGCTGTATGTAAACCCTAGATTGAAATCAATGAAAGTTAGGCAGAGCAATGGCAAGGCCATGTGTCGATCCCATCGAGACATTTAACAAATGTTTTGTCAGGCCGAGTGGTCTCAAGTGCTTGATTAAGTGTTTTGAGCTGTCGGTTCAAATCCCACCATTGAGGTTGCCCTTGGTGAAGCTATTCTTCAATACCTGAATCTTATTTGTCGCACTAGAATTGGGCAGGGATTCTATTTTCATGTGGGGCCATGTAATAGAGGAAATAACAAATGTTTTGTGAAGAGGTTGGTGTTATAATCCACACATGCAGTTCATCGCCTTCACCACTCAGATACCAAGTCCTGTGCTCTCGCTGTGGCAGTCAGCAATCTTACCAGTGTTTGTGAAAGTCAAAATCTTCCAGTGCCAAAATAAATCACTGAATTTTAATTGTTACACGATGAGGATGGGATTCGAACCCATGCATGCAGAGCACAATGGATTAGCAGTCCATCGCCTTAACCACTCGGCCACCTCATCCTGTTTTTTGGAAGTTGCAAATGACGTTAAAAGACTGTAGTTGCTGTATGTAAACCCTAGATTGAAATCAATGAAAGTAATGCAGAGCAATGGCAAGGCCATGTGTCTATCCCATCGAGACATTTAACAAATGTTTTGTCAGCCCGAGTGGTCTCCAGTGCTTGATTATGTGTGTTGAGGTGTCGGTTCAAATCCCACTATTGAGGTTGCCCTTGGTGAAGTTATTCTTCAATTCCTGAATCTTATTAGTCGCACTAGGATTGTGCAGGGACTCTACATTCATGTGGGGCCATGTAAGAGAGGAAATAACAAATGTTTTGTGAAGAAGTTGGTGTTATAATCCACACATGCAGTTCATCGCCTTCACCACTCAGATACCAAGTCCTGTGCTCTCGCTGTGGCAGTCAGCAATTTTGCCAGTGGTTGTGAAAGTCAAAATCTTCCATTGCCAAAATAAAGCACCGAATTTTAATTGTTACACGATGAGATTCTAACTCATGCATGTAGAGCACAATGGATAAGCAGTCCATCGCCTTAACCACTCATCCACCTCATCCTGTTATTTACATGTGGCAAATGACCTTAAAAACCTGTAGTTGCTGTATGTAAACCCTAGATTGAAATCAATGAACGTTAGGCAGAGCAATGGCAAGGCCATGTGTCGATCCCATCGAGACATTTAACAAATGTTTTGTCAGGCCGAGTGGTCTCCAGTGCTTGATTAAGTGTGTTGAGGTGTCGGTTCAAATCCCACTATTGAGGTTGCCCTTGGTGAAGTTATTCTTCAATACCTGAATCTTATTAGTCGCTCTAGGATTGCGCAGGGATTCTATTTTCATGTGGGGCCATGTAAGAGAGGAAATAACAAATGTTGTGTGAAGAGGTTGGTGTCATAATCCACACATGCAGTTCATCGCCTTCACCACTCAGATACCAAGTCCTGTGCACTCGCTGTGGCAGTCCGCAATTTTGCCAGTGTTTGTGAAAGTCAAAATCTTCCAGTGCCAAAATAAAGCACATCATTTGAATTGTTACTCGATGAGGATGGGATTCGAACCCATGCATGCAGAGCACAATGGATTAGCAGTCCATCGCCTTCACTACTCGGCCACCTCATCCTGTTTTTTGGAAGTTGCAAATAACCTTAAAAGACTGTAGTTGCTGTATGTAAACCCTAGAATGAAATCAATGAAAGTTAGGCAGAGCAATGGCAAGGCCATGTGTCGATCCCATCGAGACATTTAACAAATGTTTTGTCAGGCCGAGTGGTCTCCAGTGCTTGATTAAGTGTGTTGAGGTGTCGGTTCAAATCCCACTATTGAGGTTGCCCTTGGTGAAGTTATTCTTCAATACCTGAATCTTATTAGTCGCTCTAGGATTGCGCAGGGATTCTATTTTCATGTGGGGCCATGTAAGAGAGGAAATAACAAATGTTGTGTGAAGAAGTTGGTGTTATAATCCACACATGCAGTTCATCGCCTTCACCACTCAGATACCAAGTCCTGTGCTCTCGCTGTGGCAGTCAGCAATTTTGCCAGTGTTTGTGAAAGTCAAAATCTTCCATTGCCAAAATAAAGCACCGAATTTTAATTGTTACACGATGAGACTCTAACCCATGCATGTAGAGCACAATGGATAAGCAGTCCATCGCCTTAACCACTCATCCACCTCATCCTGTTACTTACATGTGGCAAATGACCTTAAAAACCTGTAGTTGCTGTATGTAAACCCTAGATTGAAATCAATGAAAGTTAGGCAGAGCAATGGCAAGGCCATGTGTCGATCCCATCGAGACATTTAACAAATGTTTTGTCAGGCCGAGTGGTCTCAAGTGCTTGATTAAGTGTTTTGAGCTGTCGGTTCAAATCCCACCATTGAGGTTGCCCTTGGTGAAGCTATTCTTCAATACCTGAATCTTATTTGTCGCACTAGAATTGGGCAGGGATTCTATTTTCATGTGGGGCCATGTAAGAGAGGAAATAACAAATGTTTTGTGAAGAAGTTGGTGTTATAATCCACACATGCAGTTCATCGCCTTCACCACTCAGATACCAAGTCCTGTGCTCTCGCTGTGGCAGTCAGCAATTTTACCAGTGTTTTGTGAAAGTCAAAATCTTCCATTGCCAAAATAAAGCACCGAATTTTAATTGTTACACGATGAGATTCTAACTCATGCATGTAGAGCACAATGGATAAGCAGTCCATCGCCTTAACCACTCATCCACCTCATCCTGTTATTTACATGTGGCAAATGACCTTAAAAACCTGTAGTTGCTGTATGTAAACCCTAGATTGAAATCAAGGAACGTTAGGCAGAGCAATGGCAAGGCCATGTGTCGATCCCATCGAGACATTTAACAAATGTTTTGTCAGGCCGAGTGGTCTCCAGTGCTTGATTAAGTGTGTTGAGGTGTCGGTTCAAATCCCACTATTGAGGTTGCCCTTGGTGAAGTTATTCTTCAATACCTGAATCTTATTAGTCGCTCTAGGATTGCGCAGGGATTCTATTTTCATGTGGGGCCATGTAAGAGAGGAAATAACAAATGTTGTGTGAAGAGGTTGGTGTTATAATCCACACATGCAGTTCATCGCCTTCACCACTCAGATACCAAGTCCTGTGCTCTCGCTGTGGCAGTCAGCAATTTTGCCAGTGTTTGTGAAAGTCAAAATCTTCCAGTGCCAAAATAAAGCACATCATTTGAATTGTTACTCGATGAGGATGGGATTCGAACCCATGCATGCAGAGCACAATGGATTAGCAGTCCATCGCCTTCACTACTCGGCCACCTCATCCTGTTTTTTGGAAGTTGCAAATAACCTTAAAAGACTGTAGTTGCTGTATGTAAACCCTAGAATGAAATCAATGAAAGTTAGGCAGAGCAATGGCAAGGCCATGTGTCGATCCCATCGAGACATTTAACAAATGTTTTGTCAGGCCGAGTGGTCTCCAGTGCTTGATTAAGTGTGTTGAGGTGTCGGTTCAAATCCCACTATTGAGGTTGCCCTTGGTGAAGTTATTCTTCAATACCTGAATCTTATTAGTCGCTCTAGGATTGCGCAGGGATTCTATTTTCATGTGGGGCCATGTAAGAGAGGAAATAACAAATGTTGTGTGAAGAAGTTGGTGTTATAATCCACACATGCAGTTCATCGCCTTCACCACTCAGATACCAAGTCCTGTGCTCTCGCTGTGGCAGTCAGCAATTTTGCCAGTGTTTGTGAAAGTCAAAATCTTCCATTGCCAAAATAAAGCACCGAATTTTAATTGTTACACGATGAGACTCTAACCCATGCATGTAGAGCACAATGGATAAGCAGTCCATCGCCTTAACCACTCATCCACCTCATCCTGTTACTTACATGTGGCAAATGACCTTAAAAACCTGTAGTTGCTGTATGTAAACCCTAGATTGAAATCAATGAAAGTTAGGCAGAGCAATGGCAAGGCCATGTGTCGATCCCATCGAGACATTTAACAAATGTTTTGTCAGGCCGAGTGGTCTCAAGTGCTTGATTAAGTGTTTTAAACTGTCGGTTCAAATCCCACTATTGAGGTTGCCCTTGGTGAAGCTATTCTTCAATACCTGAATCTTATTAGTCGCACTAGAATTGGGCAGGGATTCTATTTTCATGTGGGGCCATGTAAGAGAGGAAATAACAAATGTTTTGTGAAGAGGTTGGCGTTATAATCCACACATGCAGTTCATCGCCTTCACCACTCAGATACCAAGTCCTGTGCTCTCGCTGTGGTAGTCAGCAATTTTACCAGTGTTTGTGAAAGTCAAAATCTTCCAGTTCCAAAATAAAGCACAACATTTTAATTGTTACACGATGAGGATGGGATTCGAACCCATGCATGCAGAGCACAATGGATTAGCAGTCCATCGCCTTAACCACTCGGCCACCTCATCCTGTTTTTTGGAAGTTGCAAATGACGTTAAAAGACTGTAGTTGCTGTATGTAAACCCTAGATTGAAATCAATGAAAGTTATGCAGAGCAATGGCAAGGCCATGTGTCTATCCCATCGAGACATTTAACAAATGTTTTGTCAGCCCGAGTGGTCTCCAGTGCTTGATTAAGTGTGTTGAGGTGTCGGTTCAAATCCCACTATTGAGGTTGCCCTTGGTGAAGTTATTCTTCAATTCCTGAATCTTATTAGTCGCACTAGGATTGTGCAGGGACTCTACATTCATGTGGGGCCATGTAAGAGAGGAAATAACAAATGTTTTGTGAAGAAGTTGGTGTTATAATCCACACATGCAGTTCATCGCCTTCACCACTCAGATACCAAGTCCTGTGCTCTCGCTGTGGCAGTCAGCAATTTTACCAGTGTTTTGTGAAAGTCAAAATCTTCCATTGCCAAAATAAAGCACCGAATTTTAATTGTTACACGATGAGATTCTAACTCATGCATGTAGAGCACAATGGATAAGCAGCCCATCGCCTTAACCACTCATCCACCTCATCCTGTTATTTACATGTGGCAAATGACCTTAAAAACCTGTAGTTGCTGTATGTAAACCCTAGATTGAAATCAATGAACGTTAGGCAGAGCAATGGCAAGGCCATGTGTCGATCCCATCGAGACATTTAACAAATGTTTTGTCAGGCCGAGTGGTCTCCAGTGCTTGATTAAGTGTGTTGAGGTGTCGGTTCAAATCCCACTATTGAGGTTGCCCTTGGTGAAGTTATTCTTCAATACCTGAATCTTATTAGTCGCTCTAGGATTGCGCAGGGATTCTATTTTCATGTGGGGCCATGTAAGAGAGGAAATAACAAATGTTGTGTGAAGAGGTTGGTGTTATAATCCACACATGCAGTTCATCGCCTTCACCACTCAGATACCAAGTCCTGTGCTCTCGCTGTGGCAGTCAGCAATTTTGCCAGTGTTTGTGAAAGTCAAAATCTTCCAGTGCCAAAATAAAGCACATCATTTGAATTGTTACTCGATGAGGATGGGATTCGAACCCATGCATGCAGAGCACAATGGATTAGCAGTCCATCGCCTTAACCACTCGGCCACCTCATCCTGTTTTTTGTAAGTTGCAAATTACCTTAAAAGACTGTAGTTGCTGTATGTAAACCCTAGATTGAAATCAATGAAAGTTAGGCAGAGCAATGGCAAGGCCATGTGTCGATCCCATCGAGACATTTAACAAATGTTTTGTCAGGCCGAGTGGTCTCCAGTGCTTGATTAAGTGTGTTGAGGTGTCGGTTCAAATCCCACTATTGAGGTTGCCCTTGGTGAAGTTATTCTTCAATACCTGAATCTTATTAGTCGCTCTAGGATTGCGCAGGGATTCTATTTTCATGTGGGGCCATGTAAGAGAGGAAATAACAAATGTTGTGTGAAGAGGTTGGTGTTATAATCCACACATGCAGTTCATCGCCTTCACCACTCAGATACCAAGTCCTATGCTCTCGCTGTGGCAGTCAGCAATTTTACCAGTGTTTGTGAAAGTCAAAATCTTCCATTGCCAAAATAAAGCACCGAATTTTAATTGTTACACGATGAGATTCTAACTCATGCATGTAGAGCACAATGGATAAGCAGTCCATCGCCTTAACCACTCATCCACCTCATCCTGTTATTTACATGTTATTTACCAGTGTTTGTGAAAGTCAAAATCTTCCAGTGCCAAAATAAATTACCGAATTTTAATTGTTACACGATGAGGATGGGATTCGAACCCATGCATGCAGAGCACAATGGATTAGCAGTCCATCGCCTTAACCACTCGGCCACCTCATTCTGTTTTTTAGAAGTTGCAAATGACCTTAAAAGACTGTAGTTACTGTATGTAAACCCTAGATTGAAATCAATGAAAGTTATGCAGAGCAATGGCAAGGCCATGTGTCGATCCCATCGAGACATTTAACAAATGTTTTGTCAGGCCGAGTGGTCTCCAGTGCTTGATTAAGTGTGTTGAGGTGTCGGTTCAAATCCCACTATTGAGGTTGCCCTTGGTGAAGTTATTCTTCAATACCTGAATCTTATTAGTCGCTCTAGGATTGCGCAATGATTCTATTTTCATGTGGGGCCATGTAAGAGAGGAAATAACAAATGTTGTGTGAAGAGGTTGGTGTTATAATCCACACATGCAGTTCATCGCCTTCACCACTCAGATACCAAGTCCTGTGCTCTCGCTGTGGCAGTCAGCAATTTTACCAGTGTTTGTGAAAGTCAAAATCTTCCAGTGCCAAAATAAATCATTGAATTTTAATTGTTACACGATGAGGATGGGATTCGAACCCATGCATGCAGAGCACAATGGATTAGCAGTCCATCGCCTTAACCATTCGGCCACCTCATCCTGTTTTTTGGAAGTTGCAAATGACGTTAAAAGACTGTAGTTGCTGTATGTAAACCCTAGATTGAAATCAATGAAAGTTATGCAGAGCAATGGCAAGGCCATGTGTCTATCCCATCGAGACATTTAACAAAAGTTTTGTCAGGCCGAGTGGTCTCCAGGGCTTGATTAAGTGTGTTGAGGTGTCGGTTCAAATCCCACTATTGAGGTTGCCCTTGGTGAAGTTATTCTTCAATACCTGAATCTTATTAGTCGCACTAGGATTGTGCAGGGACTCTACATTCATGTGGGGCCATGTAAGAGAGGAAATAACAAATGTTTTGTGAAGAAGTTGGTGTTATAATCCACACATGCAGTTCATCGCCTTCACCACTCAGATACCAAGTCCTGTGCTCTCGCTGTGGCAGTCAGCAATTTTACCAGTGTTTGTGAAAGTCAAAATCTTCCAGTGCCAAAATAAATCACTGAATTTTAATTGTTACACGATGAGGATGGGATTCGAACCCATGCATGCAGAGCACAATGGATTAGCAGTCCATCGCCTTAACCACTCGGCCACCTCATCCTGTTTTTTGGAAGTTGCAAATGACGTTAAAAGACTGTAGTTGCTGTATGTAAACCCTAGATTGAAATCAATGAAAGTTATGCAGAGCAATGGCAAGGCCATGTGTCTATCCCATCGAGACATTTAACAAAAGTTTTGTCAGGCCGAGTGGTCTCCAGGGCTTGATTAAGTGTGTTGGTTCAAATCCCACTATTGAGGTTGCCCTTGGTGAAGTTATTCTTCAATACCTGAATCTTATTAGTCGCTCTAGGATTGCGCAATGATTCTATTTTCATGTGGGGCCATGTAAGAGAGGAAATAACAAATGTTGTGTGAAGAGGTTGGTGTTACAATCCACACATGCAGTTCATCGCCTTCACCACTCAGATACCAAGTCCTGTGCTCTCGCTGTGGCAGTCAGCAATTTTGCCAGTGTTTGTGAAAGTCAAATTCTTCCAGTGCCATAATAAAGCACATCATTTAAATTGTTACACGATGAGGATGGGATTCGAACCCATGCATGCAGAGCACAATGGATTAGCAGTCCATCGCCTTAACCACTCGTCCACCTCATCCTGTTTTTTGGAAGTTGCAAATGACGTTAAAAGACTGTAGTTGCTGTATGTAAACCCTAGATTGAAATCAATGAAAGTTATGCAGAGCAATGGCAAGGCCATGTGTCTATCCCATCGAGACATTTAACAAAAGTTTTGTCAGGCCGAGTGGTCTCCAGGGCTTGATTAAGTGTGTTGAGGTGTCGGTTCAAATCCCACTATTGAGGTTGCCCTTGGTGAAGTTATTCTTCAATACCTGAATCTTATTAGTCGCACTAGGATTGTGCAGGGACTCTACATTCATGTGGGGCCATGTAAGAGAGGAAATAACAAATGTTTTGTGAAGAAGTTGGTGTTATAATCCACACATGCAGTTCATCGCCTTCACCACTCAGATACCAAGTCCTGTGCTCTCGCTGTGGCAGTCAGCAATTTTACCAGTGTTTGTGAAAGTCAAAATCTTCCAGTGCCAAAATAAATCACTGAATTTTAATTGTTACACGATGAGGATGGGATTCGAACCCATGCATGCAGAGCACAATGGATTAGCAGTCCATCGCCTTAACCACTCGGCCACCTCATCCTGTTTTTTGGAAGTTGCAAATGACGTTAAAAGACTGTAGTTGCTGTATGTAAACCCTAGATTGAAATCAATGAAAGTTATGCAGAGCAATGGCAAGGCCATGTGTCTATCCCATCGAGACATTTAACAAAAGTTTTGTCAGGCCGAGTGGTCTCCAGGGCTTGATTAAGTGTGTTGGTTCAAATCCCACTATTGAGGTTGCCCTTGGTGAAGTTATTCTTCAATACCTGAATCTTATTAGTCGCTCTAGGATTGCGCAATGATTCTATTTTCATGTGGGGCCATGTAAGAGAGGAAATAACAAATGTTGTGTGAAGAGGTTGGTGTTACAATCCACACATGCAGTTCATCGCCTTCACCACTCAGATACCAAGTCCTGTGCTCTCGCTGTGGCAGTCAGCAATTTTGCCAGTGTTTGTGAAAGTCAAATTCTTCCAGTGCCATAATAAAGCACATCATTTAAATTGTTACACGATGAGGATGGGATTCGAACCCATGCATGCAGAGCACAATGGATTAGCAGTCCATCGCCTTAACCACTCGGCCACCTCATCCTGTTTTTTGGAAGTTGCAAATGACCTAAAAAACTGTAGTTGCTGTATGTAAACCCTAGATTGAAATCAATGAAAGTTATGCAGAGCAATGGCAAGGCCATGTGTCGATCCCATCGAGACATTTAACAAATGTTTTGTCAGGCCGAGTGGTCTCCAGTGCTTGATTAAGTGTGTTGAGGTGTCGGTTCAAATCCCACTATTGAGGTTGCCCTTGGTGAAGCTATTCTTCAATACCTGAATCGTATTAGTCGCACTAGGATTGTGCAGGGACTCTACATTCATGTGGGGCCATGTAAGAGAGGAAATAACAAATGTTTTGTGAAGAGGTTGGTGTTATAATCCACACATGCAGTTCATCGCCTTCACCACTCAGATACCAAGTCCTGTGCTCTCGCTGTGGCAGTCAGCAATTTTGCCAGTGTTTGTGAAAGTCAAAATCTTCCAGTGCCAAAATAAAGCACATCATTTGAATTGTTACTCGATGAGGATGGGATTCAAACCCATGCATGCAGAGCACAATGGATTAGCAGTCCATCGCCTTAACCACTCGGCCACCTCATTCTGTTTTTTGGAAGTTGCAAATGACCTTAAAAGACTGTAGTTACTGTATGTAAACCCTAGATTGAAATCAATGAAAGTTATGCAGAGCAATGGCAAGGCCATGTGTCGATCCCATCGAGACATTTAACAAATGTTTTGTCAGGCCGAGTGGTCTCCAGTGCTTGATTAAGTGTGTTGAGGTGTCGGTTCAAATCCCACTATTGAGGTTGCCCTTGGTGAAGTTATTCTTCAATACCTGAATCTTATTAGTCGCACTAGGATTGTGCAGGGACTCTACATTCATGTGGGGCCATGTAAGAGAGGAAATAACAAATGTTTTGTGAAGAAGTTGGTGTTATAATCCACACATGCAGTTCATCGCCTTCACCACTCAGATACCAAGTCCTGTGCTCTCGCTGTGGCAGTCAGCAATTTTACCAGTGTTTTGTGAAAGTCAAAATCTTCCAGTGCCAAAATAAAGCACCGAATTTTAATTGTTACACGATGAGATTCTAACCCATGCATGTAGAGCACAATGGATAAGCAGTCCATCGCCTTAACCACTCATCCACCTCATCCTGTTATTTACATGTGGCAAATGACCTTAAAAACCTGTAGTTGCTGTATGTAAACCCTAGATTGAAATCAATGAAAGTTAGGCAGAGCAATGGCAAGGCCATGTGTCTATCCCATCGAGACATTTAACAAATGTTTTGTCAGGCCGAGTGGTCTCCAGTGCTTGATTAAGTGTGTTGAGGTGTCGGTTCAAATCCCACTATTGAGGTTGCCCTTGGTGAAGTTATTCTTCAATACCTGAATCTTATTAGTCGCTCTAGGATTGCGCAGGGATTCTATTTTCATGTGGGGCCATGTAAGAGAGGAAATAACAAATGTTGTGTGAAGAGGTTGGTGTTATAATCCACACATGCAGTTCATCGCCTTCACCACTCAGATACCAAGTCCTGTGCTCTCGCTGTGGCAGTCAGCAATTTTACCAGTGTTTGTGAAAGTCAAAATCTTCCATTGCCAAAATAAAGCACCGAATTTTAATTGTTACACGATGAGATTCTAACTCATGCATGTAGAGCACAATGGATAAGCAGTCCATCGCCTTAACCACTCATCCACCTCATCCTGTTATTTACATGTTATTTACCAGTGTTTGTGAAAGTCAAAATCTTCCAGTGCCAAAATAAATCACCGAATTTTAATTGTTACACGATGAGGATGGGATTCGAACCCATGCATGCAGAGCACAATGGATTAGCAGTCCATCGCCTTAACCACTCGGCCACCTCATTCTGTTTTTTGGAAGTTGCAAATGACCTTAAAAGACTGTAGTTGCTGTATGTAAACCCTAGATTGAAATCAATGAAAGTTATGCAGAGCAATGGCAAGGCCATGTGTCGATCCCATCGAGACATTTAACAAATGTTTTGTCAGGCCGAGTGGTCTCCAGTGCTTGATTAAGTGTGTTGAGGTGTCGGTTCAAATCCCACTATTGAGGTTGCCCTTGGTGAAGTTATTCTTCAATACCTGAATCTTATTAGTCGCACTAGGATTGTGCAGGGACTCTACATTCATGTGGGGCCATGTAAGAGAGGAAATAACAAATGTTTTGTGAAGAAGTTGGTGTTATAATCCACACATGCAGTTCATCGCCTTCACCACTCAGATACCAAGTCCTGTGCTCTCGCTGTGGCAGTCAGCAATTTTACCAGTGTTTTGTGAAAGTCAAAATCTTCCATTGCCAAAATAAAGCACCGAATTTTAATTGTTACACGATGAGATTCTAACCCATGCATGTAGAGCACAATGGATAAGCAGTCCATCGCCTTAACCACTCATCCACCTCATCCTGTTATTTACATGTGGCAAATGACCTTAAAAACCTGTAGTTGCTGTATGTAAACCCTAGATTGAAATCAATGAAAGTTAGGCAGAGCAATGGCAAGGCCATGTGTCTATCCCATCGAGACATTTAACAAATGTTTTGTCAGCCCGAGTGGTCTCCAGTGCTTGATTAAGTGTGTTGAGGTGTCGGTTCAAATCCCACTATTGAGGTTGCCCTTGGTGAAGTTATTCTTCAATACCTGAATCTTATTAGTCGCACTAGGATTGTGCAGGGACTCTACATTCATGTGGGGCCATGTAAGAGAGGAAATAACAAATGTTTTGTGAAGAAGTTGGTGTTATAATCCACACATGCAGTTCATCGCCTTCACCACTCAGATACCAAGTCCTGTGCTCTCGCTGTGGCAGTCAGCAATTTTACCAGTGTTTGTGAAAGTCAAAATCTTCCAGTGCCAAAATAAAGCACATCATTTGAATTGTTACTCGATGAGGATGGGATTCGAACCCATGCATGCAGAGCACAATGGATTAGCAGTCCATCGCCTTAACCACTCGGCCACCTCATCCTGTTTTTTGGAAGTTGCAAATTACCTTAAAAGACTGTAGTTGCTGTATGTAAACCCTAGATTGAAATCAATGAAAGTTATGCAGAGCAATGGCAAGGCCATGTGTCTATCCCATCGAGACATTTAACAAATGTTTTGTCAGGCCGAGTGGTCTCCAGTGCTTGATTAAGTGTGTTGAGGTGTCGGTTCAAATCCCACTATTGAGGTTGCCCTTGGTGAAGTTATTCTTCAATACCTGAATCTTATTAGTCGCACTAGGATTGTGCAGGGACTCTACATTCATGTGGGGCCATGTAAGAGAGGAAATAACAAATGTTTTGTGAAGAAGTTGGTGTTATAATCCACACATGCAGTTCATCGCCTTCACCACTCAGATACCAAGTCCTGTGCTCTCGCTGTGGCAGTCAGCAATTTTACCAGTGTTTGTGAAAGTCAAAATCTTCCAGTGCCAAAATAAAGCACATCATTTGAATTGTTACTCGATGAGGATGGGATTCAAACCCATGCATGCAGAGCACAATGGATTAGCAGTCCATCGCCTTAACCACTCGGCCACCTCATCCTGTTTTTTGGAAGTTGCAAATTACCTTAAAAGACTGTAGTTGCTGTATGTAAACCCTAGATTGAAATCAATGAAAGTTATGCAGAGCAATGGCAAGGCCATGTGTCTATCCCATCGAGACATTTAACAAATGTTTTGTCTGGCCGAGTGGTCTCCAGTGCTTGATTAAGTGTGTTGAGGTGTCGGTTCAAATCCCACTATTGAGGTTGCCCTTGGTGAAGTTATTCTTCAATACCTGAATCTTATTAGTCGCTCTAGGACTGCGCAGGGATTCTATTTTCATGTGGGGGCATGTAAGAGAGGAAATAACAAATGTTGTGTGAAGAGGTTGGTGTTATAATCCACACATGCAGTTCATCGCCTTCACCACTCAGATACCAAGTCCTGTGCTCTCGCTGTGGCAGTCAGCAATTTTACCAGTGTTTGTGAAAGTCAAAATCTTCCAGTGCCAAAATAAATCACTGAATTTTAATTGTTACACGATGAGGATGGGATTCGAACCCATGCATGCAGAGCACAATGGATTAGCAGTCCATCGCCTTAACCACTCGGCCACCTCATCCTGTTTTTTGGAAGTTGCAAATGACGTTAAAAGACTGTAGTTGCTGTATGTAAACCCTAGATTGAAATCAATGAAAGTTATGCAGAGCAATGGCAAGGCCATGTGTCTATCCCATCGAGACATTTAACAAAAGTTTTGTCAGGCCGAGTGGTCTCCAGGGCTTGATTAAGTGTGTTGAGGTGTCGGTTCAAATCCCACTATTGAGGTTGCCCTTGGTGAAGTTATTCTTCAATACCTGAATCTTATTAGTCGCACTAGGATTGTGCAGGGACTCTACATTCATGTGGGGCCATGTAAGAGAGGAAATAACAAATGTTTTGTGAAGAAGTTGGTGTTATAATCCACACATGCAGTTCATCGCCTTCACCACTCAGATACCAAGTCCTGTGCTCTCGCTGTGGCAGTCAGCAATTTTGCCAGTGTTTGTGAAAGTCAAAATCTTCCATTGCCAAAATAAAGCACATCATTTGAATTGTTACTCGATGAGGATGGGATTCGAACCCATGCATGCAGAGCACAATGGATTAGCAGTCCATCGCCTTCACCACTCGGCCACCTCATCCTGTTTTTTGGAAGTTGCAAATGACCTTAAAAGACTGTAGTTGCTGTATGTAAACCCTAGAATGAAATCAATGAAAGTTAGGCAGAGCAATGGCAAGGCCATGTGTCGATCCCATCGAGACATTTAACAAATGTTTTGTCAGGCCGAGTGGTCTCCAGTGCTTGATTAAGTGTGTTGAGGTGTCGGTTCAAATCCCACTATTGAGGTTGCCCTTGGTGAAGTTATTCTTCAATACCTGAATCTTATTAGTCGCTCTAGGATTGCGCAGGGATTCTATTTTCATGTGGGGCCATGTAAGAGAGGAAATAACAAATGTTGTGTGAAGAGGTTGGTGTTATAATCCACACATGCAGTTCATCGCCTTCACCACTCAGATACCAAGTCCTGTGCTCTCGCTGTGGCAGTCAGCAATTTTGCCAGTGTTTGTGAAAGTCAAAATCTTCCAGTGCCAAAATAAAGCACATCATTTGAATTGTTACTCGATGAGGATGGGATTCGAACCCATGCATGCAGAGCACAATGGATTAGCAGTCCATCGCCTTAACCACTCGGCCACCTCATCCTGTTTTTTGGAAGTTGCAAATGACCTTAAAAGACTGTAGTTGCTGTATGTAAACCCTAGAATGAAATCAATGAAAGTTAGGCAGAGCAATGGCAAGGCCATGTGTCGATCCCATCGAGACATTTAACAAATGTTTTGTCAGGCCGAGTGGTCTCCAGTGCTTGATTAAGTGTGTTGAGGTGTCGGTTCAAATCCCACTATTGAGGTTGCCCTTGGTGAAG
Source organism: Oncorhynchus clarkii lewisi (assembly GCF_045791955.1). Taxonomy (NCBI): domain Eukaryota; kingdom Metazoa; phylum Chordata; class Actinopteri; order Salmoniformes; family Salmonidae; genus Oncorhynchus; species Oncorhynchus clarkii. The sequence continues at coordinate 3,482,327 of NC_092179.1, read as the reverse complement.
TTATTCTTCAATACCTGAATCTTATTTGTCGCACTAGAATTGGGCAGGGATTCTATTTTCATGTGGGGCCATGTAAGAGAGGAAATAACAAATGTTTTGTGAAGAAGTTGGTGTTATAATCCACACATGCAGTTCATCGCCTTCACCACTCAGATACCAAGTCCTGTGCTCTCGCTGTGGCAGTCAGCAATTTTGCCAGTGTTTGTGAAAGTCAAAATCTTCCATTGCCAAAATAAAGCACCGAATTTTAATTGTTACACGATGAGACTCTAACCCATGCATGTAGAGCACAATGGATAAGAAGTCCATCGCCTTAACCACTCATCCACCTCATCCTGTTACTTACATGTGGCAAATGACCTTAAAAACCTGTAGTTGCTGTATGTAAACCCTAGATTGAAATCAATGAAAGTTAGGCAGAGCAATGGCAAGGCCATGTGTCGATCCCATCGAGACATTTAACAAATGTTTTGTCAGGCCGAGTGGTCTCAAGTGCTTGATTAAGTGTTTTGAGCTGTCGGTTCAAATCCCACCATTGAGGTTGCCCTTGGTGAAGCTATTCTTCAATACCTGAATCTTATTTGTCGCACTAGAATTGGGGAGGGATTCTATTTTCATGTGGGGCCATGTAAGAGAGGAAATAACAAATGTTTTGTGAAGAGGTTGGTGTTATAATCCACACATGCAGTTCATCGCCTTCACCACTCAGATACCAAGTCCTGTGCTCTCGCTGTGGCAGTCAGCAATTTTACCAGTGTTTGTGAAAGTCAAAATCTTCCAGTGCCAAAATAAAGCACATCATTTGAATTGTTACTCGATGAGGATGGGATTCGAACCCATGCATGCAGAGCACAATGGATTAGCAGTCCATCACCTTAACCACTCGGCCACCTCATCCTGTTTTTTGGAAGTTGCAAATGACCTTAAAAGACTGTAGTTGCTGTATGTAAACCCTAGAATGAAATCAATGAAAGTTAGGCAGAGCAATGGCAAGGCCATGTGTCGATCCCATCGAGACATTTAACAAATGTTTTGTCAGGCCGAGTGGTCTCCAGTGCTTGATTAAGTGTGTTGAGGTGTCGGTTCAAATCCCACTATTGAGGTTGCCCTTGGTGAAGTTATTCTTCAATACCTGAATCTTATTAGTCGCTCTAGGATTGCGCAGGGATTCTATTTTCATGTGGGGCCATGTAAGAGAGGAAATAACAAATGTTGTGTGAAGAGGTTGGTGTTATAATCCACACATGCAGTTCATCGCCTTCACCACTCAGATACCAAGTCCTGTGCTCTCGCTGTGGCAGTCAGCAATTTTGCCAGTGTTTGTGAAAGTCAAAATCTTCCATTGCCAAAATAAAGCACCGAATTTTAATTGTTACACGATGAGACTCTAACCCATGCATGTAGAGCACAATGGATAAGCAGTCCATCGCCTTAACCACTCATCCACCTCATCCTGTTACTTACATGTGGCAAATGACCTTAAAAACCTGTAGTTGCTGTATGTAAACCCTAGATTGAAATCAATGAAAGTTAGGCAGAGCAATGGCAAGGCCATGTGTCGATCCCATCGAGACATTTAACAAATGTTTTGTCAGGCCGAGTGGTCTCAAGTGCTTGATTAAGTGTTTTGAGCTGTCGGTTCAAATCCCACCATTGAGGTTGCCCTTGGTGAAGCTATTCTTCAATACCTGAATCTTATTTGTCGCACTAGAATTGGGCAGGGATTCTATTTTCATGTGGGGCCATGTAAGAGAGGAAATAACAAATGTTTTGTGAAGAGGTTGGTGTTATAATCCACACATGCAGTTCATCGCCTTCACCACTCAGATACCAAGTCCTGTGCTCTCGCTGTGGCAGTCAGCAATTTTACCAGTGTTTGTGAAAGTCAAAATCTTCCAGTGCCAAAATAAATCACTGAATTTTAATTGTTACACGATGAGGATGGGATTCGAACCCATGCATGCAGAGCACAATGGATTAGCAGTCCATCGCCTTAACCACTCGGCCACCTCATCCTGATTTTTGGAAGTTGCAAATGACCTTAAAAGACTGTAGTTGCTGTATGTAAACCCTAGATTGAAATCAATGAAAGTTAGGCAGAGCAATGGCAAGGCCATGTGTCGATCCCATCGAGACATTTAACAAATGTTTTGTCAGGCCGAGTTGTCTCCAGTGCTTGATTAAGTGTGTTGAGGTGTCGGTTCAAATCCCACTATTGAGGTTGCCCTTGGTGAAGTTATTCTTCAATACCTGAATCTTATTAGTCGCTCTAGGATTGCGCAGGGATTCTATTTCATGTGGGGCCATGTAAGAGAGGAAATAACAAATGTTGTGTGAAGAGGTTGGTGTTATAATCCACACATGCAGTTCATCGCCTTCACCACTCAGATACCAAGTCCTGTGCTCTCGCTGTGGCAGTCAGCAATTTTGCCAGTGTTTGTGAAAGTCAAAATCTTCCAGTGCCAAAATAAAGCACATCATTTGAATTGTTACTCGATGAGGATGGGATTCGAACCCATGCATGCAGAGCACAATGGATTAGCAGTCCATCGCCTTAACCACTCGGCCACCTCATCCTGATTTTTGGAAGTTGCAAATGACCTTAAAAGACTGTAGTTGCTGTATGTAAACCCTAGAATGAAATCAATGAAAGTTAGGCAGAGCAATGGCAAGGCCATGTGTCGATCCCATCGAGACATTTAACAAATGTTTTGTCAGGCCGAGTTGTCTCCAGTGCTTGATTAAGTGTGTTGAGGTGTCGGTTCAAATCCCACTATTGAGGTTGCCCTTGGTGAAGTTATTCTTCAATACCTGAATCTTATTAGTCGCTCTAGGATTGCGCAGGGATTCTATTGTCATGTGGGGCCATGTAAGAGAGGAAATAACAAATGTTGTGTGAAGAGGTTGGTGTTATAATCCACACATGCAGTTCATCGCCTTCACCACTCAGATACCAAGTCCTGTGCTCTCGCTGTGGCAGTCAGCAATTTTGCCAGTGTTTGTGAAAGTCAAAATCTTCCATTGCCAAAATAAAGCACCGAATTTTAATTGTTACACGATGAGACTCTAACCCATGCATGTAGAGCACAATGGATAAGCAGTCCATCGCCTTAACCACTCATCCACCTCATCCTGTTACTTACATGTGGCAAATGACCTTAAAAACCTGTAGTTGCTGTATGTAAACCCTAGATTGAAATCAATGAAAGTTAGGCAGAGCAATGGCAAGGCCATGTGTCGATCCCATCGAGACATTTAACAAATGTTTTGTCAGGCCGAGTGGTCTCAAGTGCTTGATTAAGTGTTTTAAACTGTCGGTTCAAATCCCACTATTGAGGTTGCCCTTGGTGAAGCTATTCTTCAATACCTGAATCTTATTAGTCGCACTAGAATTGGGCAGGGATTCTATTTTCATGTGGGGCCATGTAAGAGAGGAAATAACAAATGTTTTGTGAAGAGGTTGGCGTTATAATCCACACATGCAGTTCATCGCCTTCACCACTCAGATACCAAGTCCTGTGCTCTCGCTGTGGTAGTCAGCAATTTTACCAGTGTTTGTGAAAGTCAAAATCTTCCAGTTCCAAAATAAAGCACAACATTTTAATTGTTACACGATGAGGATGGGATTCGAACCCATGCATGCAGAGCACAATGGATTAGCAGTCCATCGCCTTAACCACTCGACCACCTCATCCTGTTTTTTGGAAGTTGCAAATTACCTTAAAAGACTGTAGTTGCTGTATGTAAACCCTAGATTGAAATCAATGAAAGTTATGCAGAGCAATGGCAAGGCCATGTGTCGATCCCATCGAGACATTTAACAAATGTTTTGTCAGGCCGAGTGGTCTCCAGTGCTTGATTAAGTGTGTTGAGGTGTCGGTTCAAATCCCACTATTGAGGTTGCCCTTGGTGAAGTTATTCTTCAATACCTGAATCTTATTAGTCGCACTAGGATTGTGCAGGGACTCTACATTCATGTGGGGCCATGTAAGAGAGGAAATAACAAATGTTTTGTGAAGAAGTTGGTGTTATAATCCACACATGCAGTTCATCGCCTTCACCACTCAGATACCAAGTCCTGTGCTCTCGCTGTGGCAGTCAGCAATTTTACCAGTGTTTGTGAAAGTCAAAATCTTCCATTGCCAAAATAAAGCACCGAATTTTAATTGTTACACGATGAGATTCTAACCCATGCATGTAGAGCACAATGGATAAGCAGTCCATCGCCTTAACCACTCATCCACCTCATCCTGTTATTTACATGTGGCAAATGACCTTAAAAACCTGTAGTTGCTGTATGTAAACCCTAGATTGAAATCAATGAAAGTTAGGCAGAGCAATGGCAAGGCCATGTGTCGATCCCATCGAGACATTTAACAAATGTTTTGTCAGGCCGAGTTGTCTCCAGTGCTTGATTAAGTGTGTTGAGGTGTCGGTTCAAATCCCACTATTGAGGTTGCCCTTGGTGAAGTTATTCTTCAATACCTGAATCTTATTAGTCGCTCTAGGATTGCGCAGGGATTCTATTGTCATGTGGGGCCATGTAAGAGAGGAAATAACAAATGTTGTGTGAAGAGGTTGGTGTTATAATCCACACATGCAGTTCATCGCCTTCACCACTCAGATACCAAGTCCTGTGCTCTCGCTGTGGCAGTCAGCAATTTTGCCAGTGTTTGTGAAAGTCAAAATCTTCCAGTGCCAAAATAAAGCACATCATTTGAATTGTTACTCGATGAGGATGGGATTCGAACCCATGCATGCAGAGCACAATGGATTAGCAGTCCATCGCCTTAACCACTCGGCCACCTCATCCTGTTTTTTGGAAGTTGCAAATGACGTTAAAAGACTGTAGTTGCTGTATGTAAACCCTAGATTGAAATCAATGAAAGTTATGCAGAGCAATGGCAAGGCCATGTGTCTATCCCATCGAGACATTTAACAAATGTTTTGTCAGGCCGAGTGGTCTCCAGTGCTTGATTAAGTGTGTTGAGGTGTCGGTTCAAATCCCACTATTGAGGTTGCCCTTGGTGAAGTTATTCTTCAATACCTGAATCTTATTAGTCGCTCTAGGATTGCGCAGGGATTCTATTTTCATGTGGGGCCATGTAAGAGAGGAAATAACAAATGTTGTGTGAAGAGGTTGGTGTTATAATCCACACATGCAGTTCATCGCCTTCACCACTCAGATACCAAGTCCTGTGCTCTCGCTGTGGCAGTCAGCAATTTTGCCAGTGTTTGTGAAAGTCAAAATCTTCCATTGCCAAAATAAAGCACCGAATTTTAATTGTTACACGATGAGACTCTAACCCATGCATGTAGAGCACAATGGATAAGCAGTCCATCGCCTTAACCACTCATCCACCTCATCCTGTTACTTACATGTGGCAAATGACCTTAAAAACCTGTAGTTGCTGTATGTAAACCCTAGATTGAAATCAATGAAAGTTAGGCAGAGCAATGGCAAGGCCATGTGTCGATCCCATCGAGACATTTAACAACTGTTTTGTCAGGCCGAGTGGTCTCAAGTGCTTGATTAAGTGTTTTGAGCTGTCGGTTCAAATCCCACCATTGAGGTTGCCCTTGGTGAAGCTATTCTTCAATACCTGAATCTTATTTGTCGCACTAGAATTGGGCAGGGATTCTATTTTCATGTGGGGCCATGTAATAGAGGAAATAACAAATGTTTTGTGAAGAGGTTGGTGTTATAATCCACACATGCAGTTCATCGCCTTCACCACTCAGATACCAAGTCCTGTGCTCTCGCTGTGGCAGTCAGCAATTTTACCAGTGTTTGTGAAAGTCAAAATCTTCCAGTGCCAAAATAAATCACTGAATTTTAATTGTTACACGATGAGGATGGGATTCGAAACCATGCATGCAGAGCACAATGGATTAGCAGTCCATCGCCTTAACCACTCGGCCACCTCATCCTGTTTTTTGGAAGTTGCAAATGACGTTAAAAGACTGTAGTTGCTGTATGTAAACCCTAGATTGAAATCAATGAAAGTTATGCAGAGCAATGGCAAGGCCATGTGTCTATCCCATCGAGACATTTAACAAATGTTTTGTCAGCCCGAGTGGTCTCCAGTGCTTGATTAAGTGTGTTGAGGTGTCGGTTCAAATCCCACTATTGAGGTTGCCCTTGGTGAAGTTATTCTTCAATACCTGAATCTTATTAGTCGCACTAGGATTGTGCAGGGACTCTACATTCATGTGGGGCCATGTAAGAGAGGAAATAACAAATGTTTTGTGAAGAAGTTGGTGTTATAATCCACACATGCAGTTCATCGCCTTCACCACTCAGATACCAAGTCCTGTGCTCTCGCTGTGGCAGTCAGCAATTTTACCAGTGTTTGTGAAAGTCAAAATCTTCCATTGCCAAAATAAAGCACCGAATTTTAATTGTTACACGATGAGATTCTAACCCATGCATGTAGAGCACAATGGATAAGCAGTCCATCGCCTTAACCACTCATCCACCTCATCCTGTTATTTACATGTGGCAAATGACCTTAAAAACCTGTAGTTGCTGTATGTAAACCCTAGATTGAAATCAATGAAAGTTAGGCAGAGCAATGGCAAGGCCATGTGTCGATCCCATCGAGACATTTAACAAATGTTTTGTCAGGCCGAGTTGTCTTCAGTGCTTGATTAAGTGTGTTGAGGTGTCGGTTCAAATCCCACTATTGAGGTTGCCCTTGGTGAAGTTATTCTTCAATACCTGAATCTTATTAGTCGCTCTAGGATTGCGCAGGGATTCTATTGTCATGTGGGGCCATGTAAGAGAGGAAATAACAAATGTTGTGTGAAGAGGTTGGTGTTATAATCCACACATGCAGTTCATCGCCTTCACCACTCAGATACCAAGTCCTGTGCTCTCGCTGTGGCAGTCAGCAATTTTGCCAGTGTTTGTGAAAGTCAAAATCTTCCAGTGCCAAAATAAAGCACATTATTTGAATTGTTACTCGATGAGGATGGGATTCGAACCGATGCATGCAGAGCACAATGGATTAGCAGTCCATCGCCTTAACCACTCGGCCACCTCATCCTGTTTTTTGGAAGTTGCAAATGACGTTAAAAGACTGTAGTTGCTGTATGTAAACCCTAGATTGAAATCAATGAAAGTTATGCAGAGCAATGGCAAGGCCATGTGTCTATCCCATCGAGACATTTAACAAATGTTTTGTCAGGCCGAGTGGTCTCCAGTGCTTGATTAAGTGTGTTGAGGTGTCGGTTCAAATCCCACTATTGAGGTTGCCCTTGGTGAAGTTATTCTTCAATACCTGAATCTTATTAGTCGCTCTAGGATTGCGCAGGGATTCTATTTTCATGTGGGGCCATGTAAGAGAGGAAATAACAAATGTTGTGTGAAGAGGTTGGTGTTATAATCCACACATGCAGTTCATCGCCTTCACCACTCAGATACCAAGTCCTGTGCTCTCGCTGTGGCAGTCAGCAATTTTGCCAGTGTTTGTGAAAGTCAAAATCTTCCATTGCCAAAATAAAGCACCGAATTTTAATTGTTACACGATGAGACTCTAACCCATGCATGTAGAGCACAATGGATAAGCAGTCCATCGCCTTAACCACTCATCCACCTCATCCTGTTACTTACATGTGGCAAATGACCTTAAAAACCTGTAGTTGCTGTATGTAAACCCTAGATTGAAATCAATGAAAGTTAGGCAGAGCAATGGCAAGGCCATGTGTCGATCCCATCGAGACATTTAACAAATGTTTTGTCAGGCCGAGTGGTCTCAAGTGCTTGATTAAGTGTTTTGAGCTGTCGGTTCAAATCCCACCATTGAGGTTGCCCTTGGTGAAGCTATTCTTCAATACCTGAATCTTATTTGTCGCACTAGAATTGGGCAGGGATTCTATTTTCATGTGGGGCCATGTAATAGAGGAAATAACAAATGTTTTGTGAAGAGGTTGGTGTTATAATCCACACATGCAGTTCATCGCCTTCACCACTCAGATACCAAGTCCTGTGCTCTCGCTGTGGCAGTCAGCAATCTTACCAGTGTTTGTGAAAGTCAAAATCTTCCAGTGCCAAAATAAATCACTGAATTTTAATTGTTACACGATGAGGATGGGATTCGAACCCATGCATGCAGAGCACAATGGATTAGCAGTCCATCGCCTTAACCACTCGGCCACCTCATCCTGTTTTTTGGAAGTTGCAAATGACGTTAAAAGACTGTAGTTGCTGTATGTAAACCCTAGATTGAAATCAATGAAAGTTATGCAGAGCAATGGCAAGGCCATGTGTCTATCCCATCAAGACATTTAACAAATGTTTTGTCAGCCCGAGTGGTCTCCAGTGCTTGATTAAGTGTGTTGAGGTGTCGGTTCAAATCCCACTATTGAGGTTGCCCTTGGTGAAGTTATTCTTCAATTCCTGAATCTTATTAGTCGCACTAGGATTGTGCAGGGACTCTACATTCATGTGGGGCCATGTAAGAGAGGAAATAACAAATGTTTTGTGAAGAAGTTGGTGTTATAATCCACACATGCAGTTCATCGCCTTCACCACTCAGATACCAAGTCCTGTGCTCTCGCTGTGGCAGTCAGCAATTTTGCCAGTGTTTGTGAAAGTCAAAATCTTCCATTGCCAAAATAAAGCACCGAATTTTAATTGTTACACGATGAGACTCTAACCCATGCATGTAGAGCACAATGGATAAGCAGTCCATCGCCTTAACCACTCATCCACCTCATCCTGTTACTTACATGTGGCAAATGACCTTAAAAACCTGTAGTTGCTGTATGTAAACCCTAGATTGAAATCAATGAAAGTTAGGCAGAGCAATGGCAAGGCCATGTGTCGATCCCATCGAGACATTTAACAAATGTTTTGTCAGGCCGAGTGGTCTCAAGTGCTTGATTAAGTGTTTTGAGCTGTCGGTTCAAATCCCACCATTGAGGTTGCCCTTGGTGAAGCTATTCTTCAATACCTGAATCTTATTTGTCGCACTAGAATTGGGCAGGGATTCTATTTTCATGTGGGGCCATGTAAGAGAGGAAATAACAAATGTTTTGTGAAGAGGTTGGTGTTATAATCCACACATGCAGTTCATCGCCTTCACCACTCAGATACCAAGTCCTGTGCTCTCGCTGTGGCAGTCAGCAATTTTACCAGTGTTTGTGAAAGTCAAAATCTTCCAGTGCCAAAATAAATCACTGAATTTTAATTGTTACACGATGAGGATGGGATTCGAACCCATGCATGCAGAGCACAATGGATTAGCAGTCCATCGCCTTAACCACTCGGCCACCTCATCCTGATTTTTGGAAGTTGCAAATGACCTTAAAAGACTGTAGTTGCTGTATGTAAACCCTAGAATGAAATCAATGAAAGTTAGGCAGAGCAATGGCAAGGCCATGTGTCGATCACATCGAGACATTTAACAAATGTTTTGTCAGGCCGAGTGGTCTCCAGTGCTTGATTAAGTGTGTTGAGGTGTCGGTTCAAATCCCACTATTGAGGTTGCCCTTGGTGAAGTTATTCTTCAATACCTGAATCTTATTAGTCGCTCTAGGATTGCGCAGGGATTCTATTTTCATGTGGGGCCATGTAAGAGAGGAAATAACAAATGTTGTGTGAAGAGGTTGTTGTTATAATCCACACATGCAGTTCATCGCCTTCACCACTCAGATACCAAGTCCTGTGCTCTCGCTGTGGCAGTCAGCAATTTTGCCAGTGTTTGTGAAAGTCAAAATCTTCCAGTGCCAAAATAAAGCACATCATTTGAATTGTTACTCGATGAGGATGGGATTCGAACCCATGCATGCAGAGCACAATGGATTAGCAGTCCATCGCCTTAACCACTCGGCCACCTCATCCTGTTTTTTGGAAGTTGCAAATGACGTTAAAAGACTGTAGTTGCTGTATGTAAACCCTAGATTGAAATCAATGAAAGTTATGCAGAGCAATGGCAAGGCCATGTGTCTATCCCATCGAGACATTTAACAAATGTTTTGTCAGCCCGAGTGGTCTCCAGTGCTTGATTAAGTGTTTTGAGCTGTCGGTTCAAATCCCACCATTGAGGTTGCCCTTGGTGAAGCTATTCTTCAATACCTGAATCTTATTTGTCGCACTAGAATTGGGCAGGGATTCTATTTTCATGTGGGGCCATGTAAGAGAGGAAATAACAAATGTTTTGTGAAGAGGTTGGTGTTATAATCCACACATGCAGTTCATCGCCTTCACCACTCAGATACCAAGTCCTGTGCTCTCGCTGTGGCAGTCAGCAATTTTACCAGTGTTTGTGAAAGTCAAAATCTTCCAGTGCCAAAATAAATCACTGAATTTTAATTGTTACACGATGAGGATGGGATTCGAACCCATGCATGCAGAGCACAATGGATTAGCAGTCCATCGCCTTAACCACTCGGCCACCTCATCCTGATTTTTGGAAGTTGCAAATGACCTTAAAAGACTGTAGTTGCTGTATGTAAACCCTAGAATGAAATCAATGAAAGTTAGGCAGAGCAATGGCAAGGCCATGTGTCGATCACATCGAGACATTTAACAAATGTTTTGTCAGGCCGAGTGGTCTCCAGTGCTTGATTAAGTGTGTTGAGGTGTCGGTTCAAATCCCACTATTGAGGTTGCCCTTGGTGAAGTTATTCTTCAATACCTGAATCTTATTAGTCGCTCTAGGATTGCGCAGGGATTCTATTTTCATGTGGGGCCATGTAAGAGAGGAAATAACAAATGTTGTGTGAAGAGGTTGTTGTTATAATCCACACATGCAGTTCATCGCCTTCACCACTCAGATACCAAGTCCTGTGCTCTCGCTGTGGCAGTCAGCAATTTTGCCAGTGTTTGTGAAAGTCAAAATCTTCCAGTGCCAAAATAAAGCACATCATTTGAATTGTTACTCGATGAGGATGGGATTCGAACCCATGCATGCAGAGCACAATGGATTAGCAGTCCATCGCCTTAACCACTCGGCCACCTCATCCTGTTTTTTGGAAGTTGCAAATGACGTTAAAAGACTGTAGTTGCTGTATGTAAACCCTAGATTGAAATCAATGAAAGTTATGCAGAGCAATGGCAAGGCCATGTGTCTATCCCATCGAGACATTTAACAAATGTTTTGTCAGCCCGAGTGGTCTCCAGTGCTTGATTAAGTGTGTTGAGGTGTCGGTTCAAATCCCACTATTGAGGTTGCCCTTGGTGAAGTTATTCTTCAATACCTGAATCTTATTAGTCGCACTAGGATTGTGCAGGGACTCTACATTCATGTGGGGCCATGTAAGAGAGGAAATAACAAATGTTTTGTGAAGAAGTTGGTGTTATAATCCACACATGCAGTTCATCGCCTTCACCACTCAGATACCAAGTCCTGTGCTCTCGCTGTGGCAGTCAGCAATTTTACCAGTGTTTTGTGAAAGTCAAAATCTTCCATTGCCAAAATAAAGCACCGAATTTTAATTGTTACACGATGAGATTCTAACTCATGCATGTAGAGCACAATGGATAAGCAGTCCATCGCCTTAACCACTCATCCACCTCATCCTGTTATTTACATGTGGCAAATGACCTTAAAAACCTGTAGTTGCTGTATGTAAACCCTAGATTGAAATCAATGAACGTTAGGCAGAGCAATGGCAAGGCCATGTGTCGATCCCATCGAGACATTTAACAAATGTTTTGTCAGGCCGAGTGGTCTCCAGTGCTTGATTAAGTGTGTTGAGGTGTCGGTTCAAATCCCACTATTGAGGTTGCCCTTGGTGAAGTTATTCTTCAATACCTGAATCTTATTAGTCGCTCTAGGATTGCGCAGGGATTCTATTTTCATGTGGGGCCATGTAAGAGAGGAAATAACAAATGTTGTGTGAAGAGGTTGGTGTTATAATCCACACATGCTGTTCATCGCCTTCACCACTCAGATACCAAGTCCTGTGCTCTCGCTGTGGCAGTCAGCAATTTTGCCAGTGTTTGTGAAAGTCAAAATCTTCCATTGCCAAAATAAAGCACCGAATTTTAATTGTTACACGATGAGACTCTAACCCATGCATGTAGAGCACAATGGATAAGCAGTCCATCGCCTTAACCACTCATCCACCTCATCCTGTTACTTACATGTGGCAAATGACCTTAAAAACCTGTAGTTGCTGTATGTAAACCCTAGATTGAAATCAATGAAAGTTAGGCAGAGCAATGGCAAGGCCATGTGTCGATCCCATCGAGACATTTAACAAATGTTTTGTCAGGCCGAGTGGTCTCAAGTGCTTGATTAAGTGTTTTAAACTGTCGGTTCAAATCCCACTATTGAGGTTGCCCTTGGTGAAGCTATTCTTCAATACCTGAATCTTATTAGTCGCACTAGAATTGGGCAGGGATTCTATTTTCATGTGGGGCCATGTAAGAGAGGAAATAACAAATGTTTTGTGAAGAGGTTGGCGTTATAATCCACACATGCAGTTCATCGCCTTCACCACTCAGATACCAAGTCCTGTGCTCTCGCTGTGGTAGTCAGCAATTTTACCAGTGTTTGTGAAAGTCAAAATCTTCCAGTTCCAAAATAAAGCACAACATTTTAATTGTTACACGATGAGGATGGGATTCGAACCCATGCATGCAGAGCACAATGGATTAGCAGTCCATCGCCTTAACCACTCGGCCACCTCATCCTGTTTTTTGGAAGTTGCAAATGACGTTAAAAGACTGTAGTTGCTGTATGTAAACCCTAGATTGAAATCAATGAAAGTTATGCAGAGCAATGGCAAGGCCATGTGTCTATCCCATCGAGACATTTAACAAATGTTTTGTCAGCCCGAGTGGTCTCCAGTGCTTGATTAAGTGTGTTGAGGTGTCGGTTCAAATCCCACTATTGAGGTTGCCCTTGGTGAAGTTATTCTTCAATTCCTGAATCTTATTAGTCGCACTAGGATTGTGCAGGGACTCTACATTCATGTGGGGCCATGTAAGAGAGGAAATAACAAATGTTTTGTGAAGAAGTTGGTGTTATAATCCACACATGCAGTTCATCGCCTTCACCACTCAGATACCAAGTCCTGTGCTCTCGCTGTGGCAGTCAGCAATTTTACCAGTGTTTTGTGAAAGTCAAAATCTTCCATTGCCAAAATAAAGCACCGAATTTTAATTGTTACACGATGAGATTCTAACTCATGCATGTAGAGCACAATGGATAAGCAGCCCATCGCCTTAACCACTCATCCACCTCATCCTGTTATTTACATGTGGCAAATGACCTTAAAAACCTGTAGTTGCTGTATGTAAACCCTAGATTGAAATCAATGAACGTTAGGCAGAGCAATGGCAAGGCCATGTGTCGATCCCATCGAGACATTTAACAAATGTTTTGTCAGGCCGAGTGGTCTCCAGTGCTTGATTAAGTGTGTTGAGGTGTCGGTTCAAATCCCACTATTGAGGTTGCCCTTGGTGAAGTTATTCTTCAATACCTGAATCTTATTAGTCGCTCTAGGATTGCGCAGGGATTCTATTTTCATGTGGGGCCATGTAAGAGAGGAAATAACAAATGTTGTGTGAAGAGGTTGGTGTTATAATCCACACATGCAGTTCATCGCCTTCACCACTCAGATACCAAGTCCTGTGCTCTCGCTGTGGCAGTCAGCAATTTTGCCAGTGTTTGTGAAAGTCAAAATCTTCCAGTGCCAAAATAAAGCACATCATTTGAATTGTTAATCGATGAGGATGGGATTCGAACCCATGCATGCAGAGCACAATGGATTAGCAGTCCATCGCCTTAACCACTCGGCCACCTCATCCTGTTTTTTGGAAGTTGCAAATGACGTTAAAAGACTGTAGTTGCTGTATGTAAACCCTAGATTGAAATCAATGAAAGTTATGCAGAGCAATGGCAAGGCCATGTGTCTATCCCATCGAGACATTTAACAAAAGTTTTGTCAGGCCGAGTGGTCTCCAGGGCTTGATTAAGTGTGTTGAGGTGTCGGTTCAAATCCCACTATTGAGGTTGCCCTTGGTGAAGTTATTCTTCAATACCTGAATCTTATTAGTCGCACTAGGATTGTGCAGGGACTCTACATTCATGTGGGGCCATGTAAGAGAGGAAATAACAAATGTTTTGTGAAGAAGTTGGTGTTATAATCCACACATGCAGTTCATCGCCTTCACCACTCAGATACCAAGTCCTGTGCTCTCGCTGTGGCAGTCAGCAATTTTACCAGTGTTTGTGAAAGTCAAAATCTTCCATTGCCAAAACAAAGCACCGAATTTTAATTGTTACACGATGAGATTCTAACCAATGCATGTAGAGCACAATGGATAAGCAGTCCATCGCCTTAACCACTCATCCACCTCATCCTGTTATTTACATGTTATTTACCAGTGTTTGTGAAAGTCAAAATCTTCCAGTGCCAAAATAAATCACCGAATTTTAATTGTTACACGATGAGGATGGGATTCAAACCCATGCACGCAGAGCACAATGGATTAGCAGTCCATCGCCTTAACCACTCGGCCACCTCATTCTGTTTTTTGGAAGTTGCAAATGACCTTAAAAGACTGTAGTTACTGTATGTAAACCCTAGATTGAAATCAATGAAAGTTATGCAGAGCAATGGCGAGGACATGTGTCGATCCCATCGAGACATTTAACAAATGTTTTGTCAGGCCGAGTGGTCTCCAGTGCTTGATTAAGTGTGTTGAGGTGTCGAGGTGTCGGTTCAAATCCCACTATTGAGGTTGCCCTTGGTGAAGTTATTCTTCAATACCTGAATCTTATTAGTCGCTCTAGGATTGCGCAGGGATTCTATTTTCATGTGGGGCCATGTAAGAGAGGAAATAACAAATGTTGTGTGAAGAGGTTGGTGTTATAATCCACACATGCAGTTCATCGCCTTCACCACTCAGATACCAAGTCCTGTGCTCTCGCTGTGGCAGTCAGCAATTTTGCCAGTGTTTGTGAAAGTCAAAATCTTCCAGTGCCAAAATAAAGCACATCATTTTAATTGTTACACGATGAGGATGGGATTCGAACCCATGCATGCAGAGCACAATGGATTAGCAGTCCATCGCCTTAACCACTCGGCCAGCCCATCCTGTATTTTAGAAGTGGAAAATGACCTTAAAAAACTGTAGTTGCTGTCTGTAAACCCTAGATTGAAATCAATGAAAGTTAGGCAGAGCAATGGCAAGGACATGTGTCGATCCCATCGAGACATTTAACAAATGTTTTGTCAGGCCGAGTGGTCTCCAGTGCTTGATTAAGTGTGTTGAGGTGTCGGTTCAAATCCCACTATTGAGGTTGCCCTTGGTGAAGCTATTCTTCAATACCTGAATCGTATTAGTCGCACTAGGATTGTGCAGGGACTCTACATTCATGTGGGGCCATGTAAGAGAGGAAATAACAAATGTTTTGTGAAGAGGTTGGTGTTATAATCCACACATGCAGTTCATCGCCTTCACCACTCAGATACCAAGTCCTGTGCTCTCGCTGTGGCAGTCAGCAATTTTGCCAGTGTTTGTGAAAGTCAAAATCTTCCATTGCCAAAATAAAGCACCAAATTTTAATTGTTACACGATGAGACTCTAACCCATGCATGTAGAGCACAATGGATAAGCAGTCCATCGCCTTAACCACTCATCCACCTCATCCTGTTACTTACATGTGGCAAATGACCTTAAAAACCCTAGATTGAAATCAATGAAAGTTAGGCAGAGCAATGGCAAGGCCATGTGTCGATCCCATCGAGACATTTAACAAATGTTTTGTCAGGCCGAGTGGTCTCAAGTGCTTGATTAAGTGTTTTGAGCTGTCGGTTCAAATCCCACTATTGAGGTTGCCCTTGGTGAAGCTATTCTTCAATACCTGAATCTTATTAGTCGCACTAGAATTGGGCAGGGATTCTATTTTCATGTGGGGCCATGTAAGAGAGGAAATAACAAATGTTTTGTGAAGAGGTTGGCGTTATAATCCACACATGCAGTTCATCGCCTTCACCACTCAGATACCAAGTCCTGTGCTCTCGCTGTGGTAGTCAGCAATTTTACCAGTGTTTGTGAAAGTCAAAATCTTCCAGTTCCAAAATAAAGCACAACATTTTAATTGTTACACGATGAGGATGGGATTCAAACCCATGCATGCAGAGCACAATGGATTAGCAGTCCATCGCCTTAACCACTCAGCCACCTCATCCTGTTTTTTGGAAGTTGCAAATTATCTTAAAAGACTGTAGTTGCTGTATGTAAACCCTAGATTGAAATCAATGAAAGTTATGCAGAGCAATGGCAAGGCCATGTGTCTATCCCATCGAGACATTTAACAAATGTTTTGTCAGCCCGAGTGGTCTCCAGTGCTTGATTAAGTGTGTTGAGGTGTCGGTTCAAATCCCACTATTGAGGTTGCCCTTGGTGAAGTTATTCTTCAATACCTGAATCTTATTAGTCGCTCTAGGATTGCGCAGGGATTCTATTTTCATGTGGGGCCATGTAAGAGAGGAAATAACAATGTTGTGTGAAGAGGTTGGTGTTATAATCCACACATGCAGTTCATCGCCTTCACCACTCAGATACCAAGTCCTGTGCTCTCGCTGTGGCAGTCAGCAATTTTGCCAGTGTTTGTGAAAGTCAAAATCTTCCATTGCCAAAATAAAGCACCGAATTTTAATTGTTACACGATGAGACTCTAACCCATGCATGTAGAGCACAATGGATAAGCAGTCCATCGCCTTAACCACTCATCCACCTCATCCTGTTACTTACATGTGGCAAATGACCTTAAAAAACTGTAGTTGCTGTATGTAAACCCTAGATTGAAATCAATGAAAGTTAGGCAGAGCAATGGCAAGGCCATGTGTCGATCCCATCGAGACATTTAACAAATGTTTTGTCAGGCCGAGTGGTCTCAAGTGCTTGATTAAGTGTTTTGAGCTGTCGGTTCAAATCCCACCATTGAGGTTGCCCTTGGTGAAGCTATTCTTCAATACCTGAATCTTATTTGTCGCACTAGAATTGGGCAGGGATTCTATTTTCATGTGGGGCCATGTAAGAGAGTAAATAACAAATGTTTTGTGAAGAGGTTGGTGTTATAATCCACACATGCAGTTCATCGCCTTCACCACTCAGATACCAAGTCCTGTGCTCTCGCTGTGGCAGTCAGCAATTTTACCAGTGTTTGTTAAAGTCAAAATCTTCCAGTGCCAAAATAAATCACTGATTTTTAATTGTTACACGATGAGGATGGGATTCGAACCCATGCATGCAGAGCACAATGGATTAGCAGTCCATCGCCTAAACCACTCGGCCACCTCATCCTGTTTTTTGGAAGTTGCAAATTACCTTAAAAGACTGTAGTTGCTGTATGTAAACCCTAGATTGAAATCAATGAAAGTTATGCAGAGCAATGGCAAGGCCATGTGTCGATCCCATCGAGACATTTAACAAATGTTTTGTCAGGCCGAGTGGTCTCCAGTGCTTGATTAAGTGTGTTGAGGTGTCGGTTCAAATCCCACTATTGAGGTTGCCCTTGGTGAAGTTATTCTTCAATACCTGAATCTTATTAGTCGCACTAGGATTGTGCAGGGACTCTACATTCATGTGGGGCCATGTAAGAGAGGAAATATCAACTGTTTTGTGAAGAAGTCGGTGTTATAATCCACACATGCAGTTCATCGCCTTCACCACTCAGATACCAAGTCCTGTGCTCTCGCTGTGGCAGTCAGCAATTTTACCAGTGTTTGTGAAAGTCAAAATCTTCCATTGCCAAAATAAAGCACCGAATTTTAATTGTTACACGATGAGATTCTAACCCATGCATGTAGAGCACAATGGATAAGCAGTCCATCGCCTTAACCACTCATCCACCTCATCCTGTTATTTACATGTGGCAAATGACCTTAAAAACCTGTAGTTGCTGTATGTAAACCCTAGATTGAAATCAATGAAAGTTAGGCAGAGCAATGGCAAGGCCATGTGTCGATCCCATCGAGACATTTAACAAATGTTTTGTCAGGCCGAGTTGTCTCCAGTGCTTGATTAAGTGTGTTGAGGTGTCGGTTCAAATCCCACTATTGAGGTTGCCCTTGGTGAAGTTATTCTTCAATACCTGAATCTTATTAGTCGCTCTAGGATTGCGCAGGGATTCTATTGTCATGTGGGGCCATGTAAGAGAGGAAATAACAAATGTTGTGTGAAGAGGTTGGTGTTATAATCCACACATGCAGTTCATCGCCTTCACCACTCAGATACCAAGTCCTGTGCTCTCGCTGTGGCAGTCAGCAATTTTGCCAGTGTTTGTGAAAGTCAAAATCTTCCAGTGCCAAAATAAAGCACATCATTTGAATTGTTACTCGATGAGGATGGGATTCGAACCCATGCATGCAGAGCACAATGGATTAGCAGTCCATCGCCTTAACCACTCGGCCACCTCATCCTGTTTTTTGGAAGTTGCAAATGACCTTAAAAGACTGTAGTTGCTGTATGTAAACCCTAGATTGAAATCAATGAAAGTTATGCAGAGCAATGGCAAGGCCATGTGTCTATCCCATCGAGACATTTAACAAATGTTTTGTCAGGCCGAGTGGTCTCCAGTGCTTGATTAAGTGTGTTGAGGTGTCGGTTCAAATCCCACTATTGAGGTTGCCCTTGGTGAAGTTATTCTTCAATACCTGAATCTTATTAGTCGCTCTAGGATTGCGCAGGGATTCTATTTTCATGTGGGGCCATGTAAGAGAGGAAATAACAAATGTTGTGTGAAGAGGTTGGTGTTATAATCCACACATGCAGTTCATCGCCTTCACCACTCAGATACCAAGTCCTGTGCTCTCGCTGTGGCAGTCAGCAATTTTGCCAGTGTTTGTGAAAGTCAAAATCTTCCATTGCCAAAATAAAGCACCGAATTTTAATTGTTACACGATGAGACTCTAACCCATGCATGTAGAGCACAATGGATAAGCAGTCCATCGCCTTAACCACTCATCCACCTCATCCTGTTACTTACATGTGGCAAATGACCTTAAAAACCTGTAGTTGCTGTATGTAAACCCTAGATTGAAATCAATGAAAGTTAGGCAGAGCAATGGCAAGGCCATGTGTCGATCCCATCGAGACATTTAACAAATGTTTTGTCAGGCCGAGTGGTCTCAAGTGCTTGATTAAGTGTTTTGAGCTGTCGGTTCAAATCCCACCATTGAGGTTGCCCTTGGTGAAGCTATTCTTCAATACCTGAATCTTATTTGTCGCACTAGAATTGGGCAGGGATTCTATTTTCATGTGGGGCCATGTAATAGAGGAAATAACAAATGTTTTGTGAAGAGGTTGGTGTTATAATCCACACATGCAGTTCATCGCCTTCACCACTCAGATACCAAGTCCTGTGCTCTCGCTGTGGCAGTCAGCAATCCAGTGTTTGTGAAAGTCAAAATCTTCCAGTGCCAAAATACATCACTGAATTTTAATTGTTACACGATGAGGATGGGATTCGAACCCATGCATGCAGAGCACAATGGATTAGCAGTCCATCGCCTTAACCACTCGGCCACCTCATCCTGTTTTTTGGAAGTTGCAAATGACGTTAAAAGACTGTAGTTGCTGTATGTAAACCCTAGATTGAAATCAATGAAAGTTATGCAGAGCAATGGCAAGGCCATGTGTCTATCCCATCGAGACATTTAACAAATGTTTTGTCAGGCCGAGTGGTCTCCAGTGCTTGATTAAGTGTGTTGAGGTGTCGGTTCAAATCCCACTATTGAGGTTGCCCTTGGTGAAGTTATTCTTCAATACCTGAATCTTATTAGTCGCTCTAGGATTGCGCAGGGATTCTATTTTCATGTGGGGCCATGTAAGAGAGGAAATAACAAATGTTGTGTGAAGAGGTTGGTGTTATAATCCACACATGCAGTTCATCGCCTTCACCACTCAGATACCAAGTCCTGTGCTCTCGCTGTGGCAGTCAGCAATTTTGCCAGTGTTTGTGAAAGTCAAAATCTTCCAGTGCCAAAATAAAGCACATCATTTGAATTGTTACTCGATGAGGATGGGATTCGAACCCATGCATGCAGAGCACAATGGATTAGCAGTCCATCGCCTTCACCACTCGGCCACCTCATCCTGTTTTTTGGAAGTTGCAAATAACCTTAAAAGACTGTAGTTGCTGTATGTAAACCCTAGAATTAAATCAATGAAAGTTAGGCAGAGCAATGGCAAGGCCATGTGTCGATCCCATCGAGACATTTAACAAATGTTTTGTCAGGCCGAGTGGTCTCCAGTGCTTGATTAAGTGTGTTGAGGTGTCGGTTCAAATCCCACTATTGAGGTTGCCCTTGGTGAAGTTATTCTTCAATACCTGAATCTTATTAGTCGCTCTAGGATTGCGCAGGGATTCTATTTTCATGTGGGGCCATGTAAGAGAGGAAATAACAAATGTTTTGTGAAGAGGTTGGCGTTATAATCCACACATGCAGTTCATCGCCTTCACCACTCAGATACCAAGTCCTGTGCTCTCGCTGTGGTAGTCAGCAATTTTACCAGTGTTTGTGAAAGTCAAAATCTTCTAGTTCCAAAATAAAGCACAACATTTTAATTGTTACACGATGAGACTCTAACCCATGCATGTAGAGCACAATGGATAAGCAGTCCATCGCCTTAACCACTCATCCACCTCATCCTGTTACTTACATGTGGCAAATGACCTTAAAAACCTGTAGTTGCTGTATGTAAACCCTAGATTGAAATCAATGAAAGTTAGGCAGAGCAATGGCAAGGCCATGTGTCGATCCCATCGAGACATTTAACAAATGTTTTGTCAGGCCGAGTGGTCTCCAGTGCTTGATTAAGTGTGTTGAGGTGTCGGTTCAAATCCCACTATTGAGGTTGCCCTTGGTGAAGTTATTCTTCAATACCTGAATCTTATTAGTCGCACTAGGATTGTGCAGGGACTCTACATTCATGTGGGGCCATGTAAGAGAGGAAATATCAACTGTTTTGTGAAGAAGTCGGTGTTATAATCCACACATGCAGTTCATCGCCTTCACCACTCAGATACCAAGTCCTGTGCTCTCGCTGTGGCAGTCAGCAATTTTACCAGTGTTTGTGAAAGTCAAAATCTTCCATTGCCAAAATAAAGCACCGAATTTTAATTGTTACACGATGAGATTCTAACCCATGCATGTAGAGCACAATGGATAAGCAGTCCATCGCCTTAACCACTCATCCACCTCATCCTGTTATTTACATGTGGCAAAAGACCTTAAAAGACTGTAGTTGCTGTATGTAAACCCTAGATTGAAATCAATGAAAGTTATGCAGAGCAATGGCAAGGCCATGTGTCTATCCCATCGAGACATTTAACAAATGTTTTGTCAGGCCGAGTGGTCTCCAGTGCTTGATTAAGTGTGTTGAGGTGTCGGTTCAAATCCCACTATTGAGGTTGCCCTTGGTGAAGTTATTCTTCAATACCTGAATCTTATTAGTCGCTCTAGGATTGCGCAGGGATTCTATTTTCATGTGGGGCCATGTAAGAGAGGAAATAACAAATGTTGTGTGAAGAGGTTGGTGTTATAATCCACACATGCAGTTCATCGCCTTCACCACTCAGATACCAAGTCCTGTGCTCTCGCTGTGGCAGTCAGCAATTTTGCCAGTGTTTGTGAAAGTCAAAATCTTCCAGTGCCAAAATAAAGCACATCATTTGAATTGTTACTCGATGAGGATGGGATTCGAACCCATGCATGCAGAGCACAATGGATTAGCAGTCCATCGCCTTCACCACTCGGCCACCTCATCCTGTTTTTTGGAAGTTGCAAATAACCTTAAAAGACTGTAGTTGCTGTATGTAAACCCTAGAATTAAATCAATGAAAGTTAGGCAGAGCAATGGCAAGGCCATGTGTCGATCCCATCGAGACATTTAACAAATGTTTTGTCAGGCCGAGTGGTCTCCAGTGCTTGATTAAGTGTGTTGAGGTGTCGGTTCAAATCCCACTATTGAGGTTGCCCTTGGTGAAGTTATTCTTCAATACCTGAATCTTATTAGTCGCTCTAGGATTGCGCAGGGATTCTATTTTCATGTGGGGCCATGTAAGAGAGGAAATAACAAATGTTTTGTGAAGAGGTTGGCGTTATAATCCACACATGCAGTTCATCGCCTTCACCACTCAGATACCAAGTCCTGTGCTCTCGCTGTGGTAGTCAGCAATTTTACCAGTGTTTGTGAAAGTCAAAATCTTCTAGTTCCAAAATAAAGCACAACATTTTAATTGTTACACGATGAGACTCTAACCCATGCATGTAGAGCACAATGGATAAGCAGTCCATCGCCTTAACCACTCATCCACCTCATCCTGTTACTTACATGTGGCAAATGACCTTAAAAACCTGTAGTTGCTGTATGTAAACCCTAGATTGAAATCAATGAAAGTTAGGCAGAGCAATGGCAAGGCCATGTGTCGATCCCATCGAGACATTTAACAAATGTTTTGTCAGGCCGAGTGGTCTCAAGTGCTTGATTAAGTGTTTTAAACTGTCGGTTCAAATCCCACTATTGAGGTTGCCCTTGGTGAAGCTATTCTTCAATACCTGAATCTTATTAGTCACACTAGAATTGGGCAGGGATTCTATTTTCATGTGGGGCCATGTAAGAGAGGAAATAACAAATGTTTTGTGAAGAGGTTGGCGTTATAATCCACACATGCAGTTCATCGCCTTCACCACTCAGATACCAAGTCCTGTGCTCTCGCTGTGGTAGTCAGCAATTTTACCAGTGTTTGTGAAAGTCAAAATCTTCTAGTTCCAAAATAAAGCACAACATTTTAATTGTTACACGATGAGGATGGGATTCGAACCCATGCATGCAGAGCACAATGGATTAGCAGTCCATCGCCTTAACCACTCGGCCACCTCATCCTGTTTTTTGGAAGTTGCAAATGACCTTAAAAGACTGTAGTTGCTGTATGTAAACCCTAGATTGAAATCAATGAAAGTTATGCAGAGCAATGGCAAGGCCATGTGTCTATCCCATCGAGACATTTAACAAATGTTTTGTCAGGCCGAGTGGTCTCCAGTGCTTGATTAAGTGTGTTGAGGTGTCGGTTCAAATCCCACTATTGAGGTTGCCCTTGGTGAAGTTATTCTTCAATACCTGAATCTTATTAGTCGCTCTAGGATTGCGCAGGGATTCTATTTTCATGTGGGGCCATGTAAGAGAGGAAATAACAAATGTTGTGTGAAGAGGTTGGTGTTATAATCCACACATGCAGTTCATCGCCTTCACCACTCAGATACCAAGTCCTGTGCTCTCGCTGTGGCAGTCAGCAATTTTGCCAGTGTTTGTGAAAGTCAAAATCTTCCATTGCCAAAATAAAGATCCGAATTTTAATTGTTACACGATGAGACTCTAACCCATGCATGTAGAGCACAATAGATAAGCAGTCCATCGCCTTAACCACTCATCCACCTCATCCTCTTACTTACATGTGGCAAATGACCTTAAAAACCTGTAGTTGCTGTATGTAAACCCTAGATTGAAATCAATGAAAGTTAGGCAGAGCAATGGCAAGGCCATGTGTCGATCCCATCGAGACATTTAACAAATGTTTTGTCAGGCCGAGTGGTCTCAAGTGCTTGATTAAGTGTTTTGAGCTGTCGGTTCAAATCCCACCATTGAGGTTGCCCTTGGTGAAGCTATTCTTCAATACCTGAATCTTATTTGTCGCACTAGAATTGGGCAGGGATTCTATTTTCATGTGGGGCCATGTAAGAGAGGAAATAACAAATGTTTTGTGAAGAGGTTGGTGTTATAATCCACACATGCAGTTCATCGCCTTCACCACTCAGATACCAAGTCCTGTGCTCTCGCTGTGGCAGTCAGCAATCTTACCAGTGTTTGTGAAAGTCAAAATCTTCCAGTGCCAAAATAAATCACTGAATTTTAATTGTTACACGATGAGGATGGGATTCGAACCCATGCATGCAGAGCACAATGGATTAGCAGTCCATCGCCTTAACCACTCGGCCACCTCATCCTGTTTTTTGGAAGGTGCAAATGACGTTAAAAGACTGTAGTTGCTGTATGTAAACCCTAGATTGAAATCAATGAAAGTTATGCAGAGCAATGGCAAGGCCATGTGTCTATCCCATCGAGACATTTAACAAATGTTTTGTCAGCCCGAGTGGTCTCCAGTGCTTGATTAAGTGTGTTGAGGTGTCGGTTCAAATCCCACTATTGAGGTTGCCCTTGGTGAAGTTATTCTTCAATTCCTGAATCTTATTAGTCGCACTAGGATTGTGCAGGGACTCTACATTCATGTGGGGCCATGTAAGAGAGGAAATAACAAATGTTTTGTGAAGAAGTTGGTGTTATAATCCACACATGCAGTTCATCGCCTTCACCACTCAGATACCAAGTCCTGTGCTCTCGCTGTGGCAGTCAGCAACTTTGCCAGTGTTTGTGAAAGTCAAAATCTTCCATTGCCAAAATAAAGCACCGAATTTGAATTGTTACACGATGAGACTCTAACCCATGCATGTAGAGCACAATGGATAAGCAGTCCATCGCCTTAACCACTCATCCACCTCATCCTGTTACTTACATGTGGCAAATGACCTTAAAAACCTGTAGTTGCTGTATGTAAACCCTAGATTGAAATCAATGAAAGTTAGGCAGAGCAATGGCAAGGCCATGTGTCGATCCCATCGAGACATTTAACAAATGTTTTGTCAGGCCGAGTGGTCTCAAGTGCTTGATTAAGTGTTTTGAGCTGTCGGTTCAAATCCCACCATTGAGGTTGCCCTTGGTGAAGCTATTCTTCAATACCTGAATCTTATTTGTCGCACTAGAATTGGGCAGGGATTCTATTTTCATGTGGGGCCATGTAAGAGAGGAAATAACAAATGTTTTGTGAAGAGGTTGGCGTTATAATCCACACATGCAGTTCATCGCCTTCACCACTCAGATACCAAGTCCTGTGCTCTCGCTGTGGTAGTCAGCAATTTTACCAGTGTTTGTGAAAGTCAAAATCTTCCAGTTCCAAAATAAAGCACAACATTTTAATTGTTACACGATGAGGATGGGATTCGAACCCATGCATGCAGAGCACAATGGATTAGCAGTCCATCGCCTTAACCACTCATCCACCTCATCCTGTTTTTTGGAAGTTGCAAATTACCTTAAAAGACTGTAGTTGCTGTATGTAAACCCTAGATTGAAATCAATGAAAGTTATGCAGAGCAATGGCAAGGCCATGTGTCGATCCCATCGAGACATTTAACAAATGTTTTGTCAGGCCGAGTGGTCTCCAGTGCTTGATTAAGTGTGTTGAGGTGTCGGTTCAAATCCCACTATTGAGGTTGCCCTTGGTGAAGTTATTCTTCAATACCTGAATCTTATTAGTCGCACTAGGATTGTGCAGGGACTCTACATTTATGTGGGGCCATGTAAGAGAGGAAATAACAAATGTTTTGTGAAGAAGTTGGTGTTATAATCCACACATGCAGTTCATCGCCTTCACCACTCAGATACCAAGTCCTGTGCTCTCGCTGTGGCAGTCAGCAATTTTACCAGTGTTTGTGAAAGTCAAAATCTTCCATTGCCAAAATAAAGCACCGAATTTTAATTGTTACACGATGAGATTCTAACCCATGCATGTAGAGCACAATGGATAAGCAGTCCATCGCCTTAACCACTCATCCACCTCATCCTGTTATTTACATGTGGCAAATGACCTTAAAAACCTGTAGTTGCTGTATGTAAACCCTAGATTGAAATCAATGAAAGTTAGGCAGAGCAATGGCAAGGCCATGTGTCGATCCCATCGAGACATTTAACAAATGTTTTGTCAGGCCGAGTTGTCTCCAGTGCTTGATTAAGTGTGTTGAGGTGTCGGTTCAAATCCCACTATTGAGGTTGCCCTTGGTGAAGTTATTCTTCAATACCTGAATCTTATTAGTCGCTCTAGGATTGCGCAGGGATTCTATTTTCATGTGGGGCCATGTAAGAGAGGAAATAACAAATGTTGTGTGAAGAGGTTGGTGTTATAATCCACACATGCAGTTCATCGCCTTCACCACTCAGATACCAAGTCCTGTGCTCTCGCTGTGGCAGTCAGCAATTTTGCCAGTGTTTGTGAAAGTCAAAATCTTCCATTGCCAAAATAAAGCACCCAATTTTAATTGTTACACGATGAGACTCTAACCCATGCATGTAGAGCACAATGGATAAGCAGTCCATCGCCTTAACCACTCATCCACCTCATCCTGTTACTTACATGTGGCAAATGACCTTAAAAACCTGTAGTTGCTGTATGTAAACCCTAGATTGAAATCAATGAAAGTTAGGCAGAGCAATGGCAAGGCCATGTGTCGATCCCATCGAGACATTTAACAAATGTTTTGTCAGGCCGAGTGGTCTCAAGTGCTTGATTAAGTGTTTTGAGCTGTCGGTTCAAATCCCACCATTGAGGTTGCCCTTGGTGAAGCTATTCTTCAATACCTGAATCTTATTTGTCGCACTAGAATTGGGCAGGGATTCTATTTTCATGTGGGGCCATGTAATAGAGGAAATAACAAATGTTTTGTGAAGAGGTTGGTGTTATAATCCACACATGCAGTTCATCGCCTTCACCACTCAGATACCAAGTCCTGTGCTCTCGCTGTGGCAGTCAGCAATTTTACCAGTGTTTGTGAAAGTCAAAATCTTCCATTGACAAAATAAAGCACCGCATTTTAATTGTTACACGATGAGATTCTAACCCATGCATGTAGAGCACAATGGATAGGCAGTCCATCGCCTTAACCACTCATCCACCTCATCCTGTTATTTACATGTGGCAAATGACCTTAAAAATCTGTAGTTGCTGTATGTAAACCCTAGATTGAAATCAATGAAAGTTAGGCAGAGCAATGGCAAGGCCATGTGTCGATCCCATCGAGACATTTAACAAATGTTTTGTCAGGCCGAGTGGTCTCCAGTGCTTGATTAAGTGTGTTGAGGTGTCGGTTCAAATCCCACTATTGAGGTTGCCCTTGGTGAAGTTATTCTTCAATACCTGAATCTTATTAGTCGCTCTAGGATTGCGCAGGGATTCTATTTTCATGTGGGGGCATGTAAGAGAGGAAATAACAAATGTTGTGTGAAGAGGTTGGTGTTATAATCCACACATGCAGTTCATCGCCTTCACCACTCAGATACCAAGTCCTGTGCTCTCGCTGTGGCAGTCAGCAATTTTGCCAGTGTTTGTGAAAGTCAAAAATTTCCAGTGCCAAAATAAAGCACATCATTTTAATTGTTACTCGATGAGGATGGGATTCGAACCCATGCATGCAGAGCACAATGGATTAGCAGTCCATCGCCTTAACCACTCGGCCACCTCATCCTGTTTTTTGGAAGTTGCAAATGACCTTAAAAGACTGTAGTTGCTGTATGTAAACCCTAGATTGAAATCAATGAAAGTTATGCAGAGCAATGGCAAGGCCATGTGTCTATCCCATCGAGACATTTAACAAATGTTTTGTCAGGCCGAGTGGTCTCCAGTGCTTGATTAAGTGTGTTGAGGTGTCGGTTCAAATCCCACTATTGAGGTTGCCCTTGGTGAAGTTATTCTTCAATACCTGAATCTTATTAGTCGCTCTAGGATTGCGCAGGGATTCTATTTTCATGTGGGGGCATGTAAGAGAGGAAATAACAAATGTTGTGTGAAGAGGTTGGTGTTATAATCCACACATGCAGTTCATCGCCTTCACCACTCAGATACCAAGTCCTGTGCTCTCGCTGTGGCAGTCAGCAATTTTGCCAGTGTTTGTGAAAGTCAAAATCTTCCATTGCCAAAATAAAGCACCGAATTTTTATTGTTACACGATGAGATTCTAACCCATGCATGTAGAGCACAATGGATAAGCAGTCCATCGCCTTAACCACTCATCCACCTCATCCTGTTATTTACATGTGGCAAATGACCTTAAAAACCTGTAGTTGCTGTATGTAAACCCTAGATTGAAATCAATGAAAGTTAGGCAGAGCAATGGCAAGGCCATGTGTCGATCCCATCGAGACATTTAACAAATGTTTTGTCAGGCCGAGTGGTCTCCAGTGCTTGATTAAGTGTGTTGAGGTGTCGGTTCAAATCCCACTATTGAGGTTGCCCTTGGTGAAGTTATTCTTCAATACCTGAATCTTATTAGTCGCTCTAGGATTGCGCAGGGATTCTATTTTCATGTGGGGCCATGTAAGAGAGGAAATAACAAATATTGTGTGAAGAGGTTGGTGTTATAATCCACACATGCAGTTCATCGCCTTCACCACTCAGATACCAAGTCCTGTGCTCTCGCTGTGGCAGTTAGCAATTTTGCCAGTGTTTGTGAAAGTCAAAATCTTCCAGTGCCAAAATAAAGCACATCATTTGAATTGTTACTCGATGAGGATGGGATTCGAACCCATGCATGCAGAGCACAATGGATTAGCAGTCCATCGCCTTAACCACTCGGCCACCTCATCCTGTTTTTTGTAAGTTGCAAATGACGTTAAAAGACTGTAGTTGCTGTATGTAAACCCTAGATTGAAATCAATGAAAGTTATGCAGAGCAATGGCAAGGCCATGTGTCTATCCCATCGAGACATTTAACAAATGTTTTGTCAGGCCGAGTGGTCTCCAGTGCTTGATTAAGTGTGTTGAGGTGTCGGTTCAAATCCCACTATTGAGGTTGCCCTTGGTGAAGTTATTCTTCAATACCTGAATCTTATTAGTCGCTCTAGGATTGCGCAGGGATTCTATTTTCATGTGGGGCCATGTAAGAGAGGAAATAACAAATGTTGTGTGAAGAGGTTGGTGTTATAATCCACACATGCAGTTCATCGCCTTCACCACTCAGATACCAAGTCCTGTGCTCTCGCTGTGGCAGTCAGCAATTTTGCCAGTGTTTGTGAAAGTCAAAATCTTCCATTGCCAAAATAAAGCACCGAATTTTTATTGTTACACGATGAGACTCTAACCCATGCATGTAGAGCACAATGGATAAGCAGTCCATCGCCTTAACCACTCATCCACCTCATCCTGTTACTTACATGTGGCAAATGACCTTAAAAACCTGTAGTTGCTGTATGTAAACCCTAGATTGAAATCAATGAAAGTTAGGCAGAGCAATGGCAAGGCCATGTGTCGATCCCATCGAGACATTTAACAAATGTTTTGTCAGGCCGAGTGGTCTCAAGTGCTTGATTAAGTGTTTTGAGCTGTCGGTTCAAATCCCACCATTGAGGTTGCCCTTGGTGAAGCTATTCTTCAATACCTGAATCTTATTTGTCGCACTAGAATTGGGCAGGGATTCTATTTTCATGTGGGGCCATGTAATAGAGGAAATAACAAATGTTTTGTGAAGAGGTTGGTGTTATAATCCACACATGCAGTTCATCGCCTTCACCACTCAGATACCAAGTCCTGTGCTCTCGCTGTGGCAGTCAGCAATCTTACCAGTGTTTGTGAAAGTCAAAATCTTCCAGTGCCAAAATAAATCACTGAATTTTAATTGTTACACGATGAGGATGGGATTTGAACCCATGCATGCAGAGCACAATGGATTAGCAGTCCATCGCCTTAACCACTCGGCCACCTCATCCTGCTTTTTGGAAGTTGCAAATGACGTTAAAAGACTGTAGTTGCTGTATGTAAACCCTAGATTGAAATCAATGAAAGTTATGCAGAGCAATGGCAAGGCCATGTGTCTATCCCATCGAGACATTTAACAAATGTTTTGTCAGCCCGAGTGGTCTCCAGTGCTTGATTAAGTGTGTTGAGGTGTCGGTTCAAATCCCACTATTGAGGTTGCCCTTGGTGAAGTTATTCTTCAATTCCTGAATCTTATTAGTCGCACTAGGATTGTGCAGGGACTCTACATTCATGTGGGGCCATGTAAGAGAGGAAATAACAAATGTTTTGTGAAGAAGTTGGTGTTATAATCCACACATGCAGTTCATCGCCTTCACCACACAGATATCAAGTCCTGTGCTCTCGCTGTGGCAGTCAGCAATTTTACCAGTGTTTTGTGAAAGTCAAAATCTTCCATTGCCAAAATAAAGCACCGAATTTTAATTGTTACACGATGAGATTCTAACCCATGCATGTAGAGCACAATGGATAAGCAGTCCATCGCCTTAACCACTCATCCACCTCATCCTGTTATTTACATGTGGCAAATGACCTTAAAAACCTGTAGTTGCTGTATGTAAACCCTAGATTGAAATCAATGAACGTTAGGCAAAGCAATGGCAAGGCCATGTGTCGATCCCATCGAGACATTTAACAAATGTTTTGTCAGGCCGAGTGGTCTCCAGTGCTTGATTAAGTGTGTTGAGGTGTCGGTTCAAATCCCACTATTGAGGTTGCCCTTGGTGAAGTTATTCTTCAATACCTGAATCTTATTAGTCGCTCTAGGATTGCGCAGGGATTCTATTTTCATGTGGGGCCATGTAAGAGAGGAAATAACAAATGTTGTGTGAAGAGGTTGGTGTTATAATCCACACATGCAGTTCATCGCCTTCACCACTCAGATACCAAGTCCTGTGCTCTCGCTGTGGCAGTCAGCAATTTTACCAGTGTTTGTGAAAGTCAAAATCTTCCATTGACAAAATAAAGCACCGCATTTTAATTGTTACACGATGAGATTCTAACCCATGCATGTAGAGCACAATAGATAGGCAGTCCATCGCCTTAACCACTCATCCACCTCATCCTGTTATTTACATGTGGCAAATGACCTTAAAAATCTGTAGTTGCTGTATGTAAACCCTAGATTGAAATCAATGAAAGTTAGGCAGAGCAATGGCAAGGCCATGTGTCGATCCCATCGAGACATTTAACAAATGTTTTGTCAGGCCGAGTGGTCTCCAGTGCTTGATTAAGTGTGTTGAGGTGTCGGTTCAAATCCCACTATTGAGGTTGCCCTTGGTGAAGTTATTCTTCAATACCTGAATCTTATTAGTCGCTCTAGGATTGCGCAGGGATTCTATTTTCATGTGGGGGCATGTAAGAGAGGAAATAACAAATGTTGTGTGAAGAGGTTGGTGTTATAATCCACACATGCAGTTCATCGCCTTCACCACTCAGATACCAAGTCCTGTGCTCTCGCTGTGGCAGTCAGCAATTTTGCCAGTGTTTGTGAAAGTCAAAATCTTCCAGTGCCAAAATAAAGCACATCATTTTAATTGTTACTCGATGAGGATGGGATTCGAACCCATGCATGCAGAGCACAATGGATTAGCAGTCCATCGCCTTAACCACTTGGCCACCTCATCCTATTTTTTGGAAGTTGCAAATGACCTTAAAAGACTGTAGTTGCTGTATATAAACCCTAGATTGAAATCAATGAAAGTTATGCAGAGCGATGGCAAGGCCATGTGTCTATCCCATCGAGACATTTAACAAATGTTTTGTCAGGCCGAGTGGTCTCCAGTGCTTGATTAAGTGTGTTGAGGTGTCGGTTCAAATCCCACTATTGAGGTTGCCCTTGGTGAAGTTATTCTTCAATACCTGAATCTTATTAGTCGCTCTAGGATTGCGCAGGGATTCTATTTTCATGTGGGGGCATGTAAGAGAGGAAATAACAAATGTTGTGTGAAGAGGTTGGTGTTATAATCCACACATGCAGTTCATCGCCTTCACCACTCAGATACCAAGTCCTGTGCTCTCGCTGTGGCAGTCAGCAATTTTGCCAGTGTTTGTGAAAGTCAAAATCTTCCATTGCCAAAATAAAGCACCTAATTTTTATTGTTACACGATGAGATTCTAACCCATGCATGTAGAGCACAATGGATAAGCAGTCCATCGCCTTAACCACTCATCCACCTCATCCTGTTATTTACATGTGGCAAATGACCTTAAAAACCTGTAGTTGCTGTATGTAAACCCTAGATTGAAATCAATGAAAGTTAGGCAGAGCAATGGCAAGGCCATGTGTCGATCCCATCGAGACATTTAACAAATGTTTTGTCAGGCCGAGTGGTCTCCAGTGCTTGATTAAGTGTGTTGAGGTGTCGGTTCAAATCCCACTATTGAGGTTGCCCTTGGTGAAGTTATTCTTCAATACCTGAATCTTATTAGTCGCTCTAGGATTGCGCAGGGATTCTATTTTCATGTGGGGCCATGTAAGAGAGGAAATAACAAATATTGTGTGAAGAGGTTGGTGTTATAATCCACACATGCAGTTCATCGCCTTCACCACTCAGATACCAAGTCCTGTGCTCTCGCTGTGGCAGTCAGCAATTTTGCCAGTGTTTGTGAAAGTCAAAATCTTCCAGTGCCAAAATAAAGCACATCATTTGAATTGTTACTCGATGAGGATGGGATTCGAACCCATGCATGCAGAGCACAATGGAGTCCATCGCCTTAACCACTCGGCCACCTCATCCTGTTTTTTGTAAGTTGCAAATGACGTTAAAAGACTGTAGTTGCTGTATGTAAACCCTAGATTGAAATCAATGAAAGTTATGCAGAGCAATGGCAAGGCCATGTGTCTATCCCATCGAGACATTTAACAAATGTTTTGTCAGGCCGAGTGGTCTCCAGTGCTTGATTAAGTGTGTTGAGGTGTCGGTTCAAATCCCACTATTGAGGTTGCCCTTGGTGAAGTTATTCTTCAATACCTGAATCTTATTAGTCGCTCTAGGATTGCGCAGGGATTCTATTTTCATGTGGGGCCATGTAAGAGAGGAAATAACAAATGTTGTGTGAAGAGGTTGGTGTTATAATCCACACATGCAGTTCATCGCCTTCACCACTCAGATACCAAGTCCTGTGCTCTCGCTGTGGCAGTCAGCAATTTTGCCAGTGTTTGTGAAAGTCAAAATCTTCCATTGCCAAAATAAAGCACCAAATTTTAATTGTTACACGATGAGACTCTAACCCATGCATGTAGAGCACAATGGATAAGCAGTCCATCGCCTTAACCACTCGTCCACCTCATCCTGTTATTTACATGTGGAAAATGACCTTAAAAACCTGTAGTTGCTGTATGTAAACCCTAGATTGAAATCAATGAAAGTTAGGCAGAGCAATGGCAAGGACATGTGTCGATCCCATCGAGACATTTAACAAATGTTTTGTCAGGCCGAGTGGTCTCCAGTGCTTGATTAAGTGTGTTGAGGTGTCGGTTCAAATCCCACTATTGAGGTTGCCCTTGGTGAAGTTATTCTTCAATACCTGAATCTTATTAGTCGCTCTAGGATTGCGCAGGGATTCTATTTTCATGTGGGGCCATGTAAGAGAGGAAATAACAAATGTTGTGTGAAGAGGTTGGTGTTATAATCCACACATGCAGTTCATCGCCTTCACCACTCATATACCAAGTCCTGTGCTCTCGCTGTGGCAGTCAGCAATTTTGCCAGTGTTTGTAAAAGTCAAAATCTTCCAGTGCCAAAATAAAGCACATCATTTGAATTGTTACTCGATGAGGATGGGATTCGAACCCATGCATGCAGAGCACAATGGATCAGCAGTCCATCGCCTTAACCACTCATCCACCTCATCCTGCTTTTTACATGTGGCAAATTACCTTAAAAGACTGTAGTTGCTGTATGTAAACCCTAGAATGAAATCAATGAAAGTTAGGCAGAGCAATGGCAAGGCCATGTGTCGATCCCATCGAGACATTTAACAAATGTTTTGTCAGGACGAGTGGTCTCCAGTGCTTGATTAAGTGTGTTGAGGTGTCGGTTCAAATCCCACTATTGAGGTTGCCCTTGGTGAAGTTATTCTTCAATACCTGAATCTTATTAGTCGCTCTAGGATTGCGCAGGGATTCTATTTTCATGTGGGGCCATGTAAGAGAGGAAATAACAAATGTTGTGTGAAGAGGTTGGTGTTATAATCCACACATGCAGTTCATCGCCTTCACCACTCATATACCAAGTCCTGTGCTCTCGCTGTGGCAGTCAGCAATTTTGCCAGTGTTTGTGAAAGTCAAAATCTTCCAGTGCCAAAATAAAGCACATCATTTGAATTGTTGCTCGATGAGGATGGGATTCGAACCCATGCATGCAGAGCACAATGGATCAGCAGTCCATCGCCTTAACCACTCATCCACCTCATCCTGTTTTCTGGAAGTTGCAAATGACGTTAAAAGACTGTAGTTGCTGTATGTAAACCCTAGATTGAAATCAATGAAAGTTATGCAGAGCAATGGCAAGGCCATGTGTCTATCCCATCGAGACATTTAACAAATGTTTTGTCAGGCCGAGTGGTCTCCAGTGCTTGATTAAGTGTGTTGAGGTGTCGGTTCAAATCCCACTATTGAGGTTGCCCTTGGTGAAGTTATTCTTCAATACCTGAATCTTATTAGTCGCACTAGGATTGTGCAGGGACTCTACATTCATGTGGGGCCATGTAAGAGAGGAAATAACAAATGTTTTGTGAAGAAGTTGGTGTTATAATCCACACATGCAGTTCATCGCCTTCACCACTCAGATACCAAGTCCTGTGCTCTCGCTGTGGCAGTCAGCAATTTTACCAGTGTTTGTGAAAGTCAAAATCTTCCATTGCCAAAATAAAGCACCGAATTTTAATTGTTACACGATGAGATTCTAACCCATGCATGTAGAGCACAATGGATAAGCAGTCCATCGCCTTAACCACTCATCCACCTCATCCTGTTATTTACATGTGGCAAATGACCTTAAAAACCTGTAGTTGCTGTATGTAAACCCTAGATTGAAATCAATGAAAGTTAGGCAGAGCAATGGCAAGGCCATGTGTCGATCCCATCGAGACATTTAACAAATGTTTTGTCAGGCCGAGTGGTCTCCAGTGCTTGATTAAGTGTGTTGAGGTGTCGGTTCAAATCCCACTATTGAGGTTGCCCTTGGTGAAGTTATTCTTCAATACCTGAATCTTATTAGTCGCTCTAGGATTGCGCAGGGATTCTATTTTCATGTGGGGCCATGTAAGAGAGGAAATAACAAATGTTGTGTGAAGAGGTTGGTGTTATAATCCACACATGCAGTTCATCGCCTTCACCACTCAGATACCAAGTCCTGTGCTCTCGCTGTGGCAGTCAGCAATTTTGCCAGTGTTTGTGAAAGTCAAAATCTTCCAGTGCCAAAATAAAGCACATCATTTGAATTGTTACTCGATGAGGATGGGATTCGAACCCATGCATGCAGAGCACAATGGATTAGCAGTCCATCGCCTTAACCACTCGGCCACCTCATCCTGTTTTTTGGAAGTTGCAAATGACGTTAAAAGACTGTAGTTGCTGTATGTAAACCCTAGATTGAAATCAATGAAAGTTATGCAGAGCAATGGCAAGGCCATGTGTCTATCCCATCGAGACATTTAACAAATGTTTTGTCAGGCCGAGTGGTCTCCAGTGCTTGATTAAGTGTGTTGAGGTGTCGGTTCAAATCCCACTATTGAGGTTGCCCTTGGTGAAGTTATTCTTCAATACCTGAATCTTATTAGTCGCTCTAGGATTGCGCAGGGATTCTATTTTCATGTGGGGCCATGTAAGAGAGGAAATAACAAATGTTGTGTGAAGAGGTTGGTGTTATAATCCACACATGCAGTTCATCGCCTTCACCACTCAGATACCAAGTCCTGTGCTCTCGCTGTGGCAGTCAGCAATTTTGCCAGTGTTTGTGAAAGTCAAAATCTTCCATTGCCAAAATAAAGCACCAAATTTTAATTGTTACACGATGAGACTCTAACCCATGCATGTAGAGCACAATGGATAAGCAGTCCATCGCCTTAACCACTCATCCACCTCATCCTGTTACTTACATGTGGCAAATGACCTTAAAAACCTGTAGTTGCTGTATGTAAACCCTAGATTGAAATCAATGAAAGTTAGGCAGA
Organism: Oncorhynchus clarkii lewisi; assembly: GCF_045791955.1. Classification (NCBI taxonomy): domain Eukaryota; kingdom Metazoa; phylum Chordata; class Actinopteri; order Salmoniformes; family Salmonidae; genus Oncorhynchus; species Oncorhynchus clarkii. Next base: position 3,446,541 of record NC_092179.1, on the reverse strand, counting down.
GCAATGGCAAGGCCATGTGTCGATCCCATCGAGACATTTAACAAATGTTTTGTCAGGCCGAGTGGTCTCAAGTGCTCGATTAAGTGTTTTGAGCTGTCGGTTCAAATCCCACCATTGAGGTTGCCCTTGGTGAAGCTATTCTTCAATACCTGAATCTTATTTGTCGCACTAGAATTGGGCAGGGATTCTATTTTCATGTGGGGCCATGTAATAGAGGAAATAACAAATGTTTTGTGAAGAGGTTGGTGTTATAATCCACACATGCAGTTCATCGCCTTCACCACTCAGATACCAAGTCCTGTGCTCTCGCTGTGGCAGTCAGCAATCTTACCAGTGTTTGTGAAAGTCAAAATCTTCCAGTGCCAAAATAAATCACTGAATTTTAATTGTTACACGATGAGGATGGGATTTGAACCCATGCATGCAGAGCACAATGGAGTCCATCGTCTTAACCACTCTGCCACCTCATCCTTCTTTTTGGAAGTTGCAAATGACGTTAAAAGACTGTAGTTGCTGTATGTAAACCCTAGATTGAAATCAATGAAAGTTATGCAGAGCAATGGCAAGGCCATGTGTCTATCCCATCGAGACATTTAACAAATGTTTTGTCAGCCCGAGTGGTCTCCAGTGCTTGATTAAGTGTGTTGAGGTGTCGGTTCAAATCCCACTATTGAGGTTGCCCTTGGTGAAGTTATTCTTCAATACCTGAATCTTATTAGTCGCTCTAGGATTGCGCAGGGATTCTATTTTCATGTGGGGGCATGTAAGAGAGGAAATAACAAATGTTGTGTGAAGAGGTTGGTGTTATAATCCACACATGCAGTTCATCGCCTTCACCACTCAGATACCAAGTCCTGTGCTCTCGCTGTGGCAGTCAGCAATTTTGCCAGTGTTTGTGAAAGTCAAAATCTTCCAGTGCCAAAATAAAGCACATCATTTTAATTGTTACTCGATGAGGATGGGATTCGAACCCATGCATGCAGAGCACAATGGATTAGCAGTCCATCGCCTTAACCACTCGGCCACCTCATCCTGTTTTTTGGAAGTTGCAAATGACCTTAAAAGACTGTAGTTGCTGTATGTAAACCCTAGATTGAAATCAATGAAAGTTATGCAGAGCAATGGCAAGGCCATGTGTCTATCCCATCGAGACATTTAACAAATGTTTTGTCAGGCCGAGTGGTCTCCAGTGCTTGATTAAGTGTGTTGAGGTGTCGGTTCAAATCCCACTATTGAGGTTGCCCTTGGTGAAGTTATTCTTCAATACCTGAATCTTATTAGTCGCTCTAGGATTGCGCAGGGATTCTATTTTCATGTGGGGGCATGTAAGAGAGGAAATAACAAATGTTGTGTGAAGAGGTTGGTGTTATAATCCACACATGCAGTTCATCGCCTTCACCACTCAGATACCAAGTCCTGTGCTCTCGCTGTGGCAGTCAGCAATTTTGCCAGTGTTTGTGAAAGTCAAAATCTTCCATTGCCAAAATAAAGCACCGAATTTTTATTGTTACACGATGAGATTCTAACCCACGCATGTAGAGCACAATGGATAAGCAGTCCATCGCCTTAACCACTCATCCACCTCATCCTGTTATTTACATGTGGCAAATGACCTTAAAAACCTGTAGTTGCTGTATGTAAACCCTGGATTGAAATCAATGAAAGTTAGGCAGAGCAATGGCAAGGCCATGTGTCGATCCCATCGAGACATTTAACAAATGTTTTGTCAGGCCGAGTGGTCTCCAGTGCTTGATTAAGTGTGTTGAGGTGTCGGTTCAAATCCCACTATTGAGGTTGCCCTTGGTGAAGTTATTCTTCAATACCTGAATCTTATTAGTCGCTCTAGGATTGCGCAGGGATTCTATTTTCATGTGGGGCCATGTAAGAGAGGAAATAACAAATATTGTGTGAAGAGGTTGGTGTTATAATCCACACATGCAGTTCATCGCCTTCACCACTCAGATACCAAGTCCTGTGCTCTCGCTGTGGCAGTCAGCAATTTTGCCAGTGTTTGTGAAAGTAAAAATCTTCCAGTGCCAAAATAAAGCACATCATTTGAATTGTTACTCGATGAGGATGGGATTCGAACCCATGCATGCAGAGCACAATGGATTAGCAGTCCATCGCCTTAACCACTCGGCCACCTCATCCTGTTTTTTGTAAGTTGCAAATGACGTTAAAAGACTGTAGTTGCTGTATGTAAACCCTAGATTGAAATCAATGAAAGTTATGCAGAGCAATGGCAAGGCCATGTGTCTATCCCATCGAGACATTTAACAAATGTTTTGTCAGGCCGAGTGGTCTCCAGTGCTTGATTAAGTGTGTTGAGGTGTCGGTTCAAATCCCACTATTGAGGTTGCCCTTGGTGAAGTTATTCTTCAATACCTGAATCTTATTAGTCGCTCTAGGATTGCGCAGGGATTCTATTTTCATGTGGGGCCATGTAAGAGAGGAAATAACAAATGTTGTGTGAAGAGGTTGGTGTTATAATCCACACATGCAGTTCATCGCCTTCACCACTCAGATACCAAGTCCTGTGCTCTCGCTGTGGCAGTCAGCAATTTTGCCAGTGTTTGTGAAAGTCAAAATCTTCCATTGCCAAAATAAAGCACCAAATTTTAATTGTTACACGATGAGACTCTAACCCATGCATGTAGAGCACAATGGATAAGCAGTCCATCGCCTTAACCACTCATCCACCTCATCCTGTTATTTACATGTGGAAAATGACCTTAAAAACCTGTAGTTGCTGTATGTAAACCCTAGATTGAAATCAATGAAAGTTAGGCAGAGCAATGGCAAGGACATGTGTCGATCCCATCGAGACATTTAACAAATGTTTTGTCAGGCCGAGTGGTCTCCAGTGCTTGATTAAGTGTGTTGAGGTGTCGGTTCAAATCCCACTATTGAGGTTGCCCTTGGTGAAGTTATTCTTCAATACCTGAATCTTATTAGTCGCTCTAGGATTGCGCAGGGATTCTATTTTCATGTGGGGCCATGTAAGAGAGGAAATAACAAATGTTGTGTGAAGAGGTTGGTGTTATAATCCACACATGCAGTTCATCGCCTTCACCACTCATATACCAAGTCCTGTGCTCTCGCTGTGGCAGTCAGCAATTTTGCCAGTGTTTGTGAAAGTCAAAATCTTCCAGTGCCAAAATAAAGCACATCATTTGAATTGTTACTCGATGAGGATGGGATTCGAACCCATGCATGCAGAGCACAATGGATCAGCAGTCCATCGCCTTAACCACTCATCCACCTCATCCTGTTTTCTGGAAGTTGCAAATGACGTTAAAAGACTGTAGTTGCTGTATGTAAACCCTAGATTGAAATCAATGAAAGTTATGCAGAGCAATGGCAAGGCCATGTGTCTATCCCATCGAGACATTTAACAAATGTTTTGTCAGGCCGACTGGTCTCCAGTGCTTGATTAAGTGTGTTGAGGTGTCGGTTCAAATCCCACTATTGAGGTTGCCCTTGGTGAAGTTATTCTTCAATACCTGAATCTTATTAGTCGCACTAGGATTGTGCAGGGACTCTACATTCATGTGGGGCCATGTAAGAGAGGAAATAACAAATGCTTTGTGAAGAAGTTGGTGTTATAATCCACACATGCAGTTCATCGCCTTCACCACTCAGATACCAAGTCCTGTGCTCTCGCTGTGGCAGTCAGCAATTTTACCAGTGTTTGTGAAAGTCAAAATCTTCCATTGCCAAAATAAAGCACCGAATTTTAATTGTTACACGATGAGATTCTAACCCATGCATGTAGAGCACAATGGATAAGCAGTCCATCGCCTTAACCACTCATCCACCTCATCCTGTTATTTACATGTGGCAAATGACCTTAAAAACCTGTAGTTGCTGTATGTAAACCCTAGATTGAAATCAATGAAAGTTATGCAGAGCAATGGCAAGGCCATGTGTCTATCCCATCGAGACATTTAACAAATGTTTTGTCAGGCCGAGTGGTCTCCAGTGCTTGATTAAGTGTGTTGAGGTGTCGGTTCAAATCCCACTATTGAGGTTGCCCTTGGTGAAGTTATTCTTCAATACCTGAATCTTATTAGTCGCTCTAGGATTGCGCAGGGATTCTATTTTCATGTGGGGGCATGTAAGAGAGGAAATAACAAATGTTGTGTGAAGAGGTTGGTGTTATAATCCACACATGCAGTTCATCGCCTTCACCACTCAGATACCAAGTCCTGTGCTCTCGCTGTGGCAGTCAGCAGTTTTGCCAGTGTTTGTGAAAGTCAAAATCTTCCATTGCCAAAATAAAGCACATCATTTGAATTGTTACTCGATGAGGATGGGATTCGAACCCATGCATGCAGAGCACAATGGATTAGCAGTCCATCGCCTTAACCACTCGGCCACCTCATCCTGTTTTTTGTAAGTTGCAAATGACGTTAAAAGACTGTAGTTGCTGTATGTAAACCCTAGATTGAAATCAATGAAAGTTATGCAGAGCAATGGCAAGGCCATGTGTCTATCCCATCGAGACATTTAACAAATGTTTTGTCAGGCCGAGTGGTCTCCAGTGCTTGATTAAGTGTGTTGAGGTGTCGGTTCAAATCCCACTATTGAGGTTGCCCTTGGTGAAGTTATTCTTCAATACCTGAATCTTATTAGTCGCTCTAGGATTGCGCAGGGATTCTATTTTCATGTGGGGCCATGTAAGAGAGGAAATAACAAATGTTGTGTGAAGAGGTTGGTGTTATAATCCACACATGCAGTTCATCGCCTTCACCACTCAGATACCAAGTCCTGTGCTCTCGCTGTGGCAGTCAGCAATTTTGCCAGTGTTTGTGAAAGTCAAAATCTTCCATTGCCAAAATAAAGCACCAAATTTTAATTGTTACACGATGAGACTCTAACCCATGCATGTAGAGCACAATGGATAAGCAGTCCATCGCCTTAACCACTCATCCACCTCATCCTGTTACTTACATGTGGCAAATGACCTTAAAAACCTGTAGTTGCTGTATGTAAACCCTAGATTGAAATCAATGAAAGTTAGGCAGAGCAATGGCAAGGCCATGTGTCGATCCCATCGAGACATTTAACAAATGTTTTGTCAGGCCGAGTGGTCTCCAGTGCTTGATTAAGTGTGTTGAGGTGTCGGTTCAAATCCCACTATTGAGGTTGCCCTTGGTGAAGTTATTCTTCAATACCTGAATCTTATTAGTCGCTCTAGGATTGCGCAGGGATTCTATTTTCATGTGGGGCCATGTAAGAGAGGAAATAACAAATATTGTGTGAAGAGGTTGGTGTTATAATCCACACATGCAGTTCATCGCCTTCACCACTCAGATACCAAGTCCTGTGCTCTCGCTGTGGCAGTCAGCAATTTTGCCAGTGTTTGTGAAAGTCAAAATCTTCCAGTGCCAAAATAAAGCACATCATTTGAATTGTTACTCGATGAGGATGGGATTCGAACCCATGCATGCAGAGCACAATGGATTAGCAGTCCATCGCCTTAACCACTCGGCCACCTCATCCTGTTTTTTGTAAGTTGCAAATTACCTTAAAAGACTGTAGTTGCTGTATGTAAACCCTAGATTGAAATCAATGAAAGTTATGGAGAGCAATGGCAAGGCCATGTGTCTATCCCATCGAGACATTTAACAAATGTTTTGTCAGGCCGAGTGGTCTCCAGTGCTTGATTAAGTGTGTTGAGGTGTCGGTTCAAATCCCACTATTGAGGTTGCCCTTGGTGAAGTTATTCTTCAATACCTGAATCTTATTAGTCGCTCTAGGATTGCGCAGGGACTCTACATTCATGTGGGGCCATGTAAGAGAGGAAATAACAAATGTTTTGTGAAGAAGTTGGTGTTATAATCCACACATGCAGTTCATCGCCTTCACCACTCAGATACCAAGTCCTGTGCTCTCGCTGTGGCAGTCAGCAATTTTACCAGTGTTTGTGAAAGTCAAAATCTTCCAGTGCCAAAATAAAGCACATCATTTGAATTGTTACACGATGAGATTCTAACCCATGCATGTAGAGCACAATGGATAAGCAGTCCATCGCCTTAACCACTCATCCACCTCATCCTGTTATTTACATGTGGAAAATGACCTTAAAAACCTGTAGTTGCTGTATGTAAACCCTAGATTGAAATCAATGAAAGTTAGGCAGAGCAATGGCAAGGACATGTGTCGATCCCATCGAGACATTTAACAAATGTTTTGTCAGGCCGAGTGGTCTCCAGTGCTTGATTAAGTGTGTTGAGGTGTCGGTTCAAATCCCACTATTGAGGTTGCCCTTGGTGAAGTTATTCTTCAATACCTGAATCTTATTAGTCGCTCTAGGATTGCGCAGGGATTCTATTTTCATGTGGGGCCATGTAAGAGAGGAAATAACAAATGTTGTGTGAAGAGGTTGGTGTTATAATCCACACATGCAGTTCATCGCCTTCACCACTCATATACCAAGTCCTGTGCTCTCGCTGTGGCAGTCAGCAATTTTGCCAGTGTTTGTAAAAGTCAAAATCTTCCAGTGCCAAAATAAAGCACATCATTTGAATTGTTACTCGATGAGGATGGGATTCAAACCCATGCATACAGAGCACAATGGATGAGCAGTCCATCGCCTTAACCACTCATCCACCTCATCCTGCTTTTTACATGTGGCAAATTACCTTAAAAGACTGTAGTTGCTGTATGTAAACCCTAGAATGAAATCAATGAAAGTTAGGCAGAGCAATGGCAAGGCCATGTGTCTATCCCATCGAGACATTTAACAAATGTTTTGTCAGGCCGAGTGGTCTCAAGTGCTTGATTAAGTGTTTTGAGCTGTCGGTTCAAATCCCACCATTGAGGTTGCCCTTGGTGAAGCTATTCTTCAATACCTGAATCTTATTAGTCGCACTAGAATTGGGCAGGGATTCTATTTTCATGTGGGGCCATGTAAGAGAGGAAATAACAAATGTTTTGTGAAGAGGTTGGCGTTATAATCCACACATGCAGTTCATCGCCTTCACCACTCAGATACCAAGTCCTGTGCTCTCGCTGTGGTAGTCAGCAATTTTACAGGTGTTTGTGAAAGTCAAAATCTTCCAGTTCCAAAATAAAGCACAACATTTATAGTGTTACACGATGAGGATGGGATTCGAACCCATGCATGCAGAGCACAATGGATTAGCAGTCCATCGCCTTTACCACTCTGCCACCTCATCCTGTTTTTTATAAGTTGCAAATTACCTTAAAAGACTGTAGTTGCTGTATGTAAACCCTAGATTGAAATCAATGAAAGTTATGCAGAGCAATGGCAAGGCCATGTGTCTATCCCATCGAGACATTTAACAAATGTTTTGTCAGGCCGAGTGGTCTCCAGTGCTTGATTAAGTGTGTTGAGGTGTCGGTTCAAATCCCACTATTGAGGTTGCCCTTGGTGAAGTTATTCTTCAATACCTGAATCTTATTAGTCGCTCTAGGATTGCGCAGGGATTCTATTTTCATGTGGGGCCATGTAAGAGAGGAAATAACAAATGTTGTGTGAAGAGGTTGGTGTTATAATCCACACATGCAGTTCATCGCCTTCACCACTCAGATACCAAGTCCTGTGCTCTCGCTGTGGCAGTCAGCAATTTTACCAGTGTTTGTGAAAGTCAAAATCTTCCAGTGCCAAAATAAATCACTGAATTTTAATTGTTACACGATGAGGATGGGATTCGAACCCATGCATGCAGAGCACAATGGATTAGCAGCCCATCGCCTTAACCACTCGGCCACCTCATCCTGTTTTTTGGAAGTTGCAAATGACGTTAAAATACTGTAGTTGCTGTATGTAAACCCTAGATTGAAATCAATGAAAGTTATGCAGAGCAATGGCAAGGCCATGTGTCTATCCCATCGAGACATTTAACAAATGTTTTGTCAGCCCGAGTGGTCTCCAGTGCTTGATTAAGTGTGTTGAGGTGTCGGTTCAAATCCCACTATTGAGGTTGCCCTTGGTGAAGTTATTCTTCAATACCTGAATCTTATTAGTCACACTAGGATTGTGCAGGGACTCTACATTCATGTGGGGCCATGTAAGAGAGGAAATAACAAATGTTTTGTGAAGAAGTTGGTGTTATAATCCACACATGCAGTTCATCGCCTTCACCACTCAGATACCAAGTCCTGTGCTCTCGCTGTGGCAGTCAGCAATTTTACCAGTGTTTGTGAAAGTCAAAATCTTCCATTGCCAAAATAAAGCACCGAATTTTAATTGTTACACGATGAGATTCTAACCCATGCATGTAGAGCACAATGGATAAGCAGTCCATCGCCTTAACCACTCATCCACCTCATCCTGTGATTTACATGTGGCAAATGACCTTAAAAACCTGTAGTTGCTGTATGTAAACCCTAGATTGAAATCAATGAAAGTTAGGCAGAGCAATGGCAAGGCCATGTGTCGATCCCATCGAGACATTTAACAAATGTTTTGTCAGGCCGAGTGGTCTCCAGTGCTTGATTAAGTGTGTTGAGGTGTCGGTTCAAATCCCACTATTGAGGTTGCCCTTGGTGAAGTTATTCTTCAATACCTGAATCTTATTAGTCGCTCTAGGATTGCGCAGGGATTCTATTTTCATGTGGGGCCATGTAAGAGAGGAAATAACAAATGTTGTGTGAAGAGGTTGGTGTTATAATCCACACATGCAGTTCATCGCCTTCACCACTCAGATACCAAGTCCTGTGCTCTCGCTGTGGCAGTCAGCAATTTTGCCAGTGTTTGTGAAAGTCAAAATCTTCCAGTGCCAAAATAAAGCACATCATTTGAATTGTTACACGATGAGGATGGGATTCGAACCCATGCATGCAGAGCACAATGGATTAGCAGTCCATCGCCTTAACCACTCGGCCACCTCATCCTGTTTTTTGGAAGTTGCAAATGACGTTAAAAGACTGTATTTGCTGTATGTAAACCCTAGATTGAAATCAATGAAAGTTATGCAGAGCAATGGCAAGGCCATGTGTCTATCCCATCGAGACATTTAACAAATGTTTTGTCAGGCCGAGTGGTCTCCAGTGCATGATTAAGTGTGTTGAGGTGTCGGTTCAAATCCCACTATTGAGGTTGCCCTTGGTGAAGTTATTCTTCAATACCTGAATCTTATTAGTCGCACTAGGATTGTGCAGGGACTCTACATTCATGTGGGGCCATGTAAGAGAGGAAATAACAAATGTTTTGTGAAGAAGTTGGTGTTATAATCCACACATGCAGTTCATCGCCTTCACCACTCAGATACCAAGTCCTGTGCTCTCGCTGTGGCAGTCAGCAATTTTACCAGTGTTTGTGAAAGTCAAAATCTTCCATTGCCAAAATAAAGCACCACATTTTTATTGTTACACGATGAGATTCTAACCCATGCATGTAGAGCACAATGGATAAGCAGTCCATCTCCTTAACCACTCATCCACCTCATCCTGTTATTTACATGTGGCAAATGACCTTAAAAGCCTGTAGTTGCTGTATGTAAACCCTAGATTGAAATCAATGAAAGTTAGGCAGAGCAATGGCAAGGCCATGTGTCGATCCCATCGAGACATTTAACAAATGTTTTGTCAGGCCGAGTGGTCTCCAGTGCTTGATTAAGTGTGTTGAGGTGTCGGTTCAAATCCCACTATTGAGGTTGCCCTTGGTGAAGTTATTCTTCAATACCTGAATCTTATTAGTCGCTCTAGGATTGCGCAGGGATTCTATTTTCATGTGGGGCCATGTAAGAGAGGAAATAACAAATGTTTTGTGAAGAAGTTGGTGTTATAATCCAAACATGCAGTTCATCGCCTTCACCACTCAGATACCAAGTCCTGTGCTCTCGCTGTGGCAGTCAGCAATTTTACCAGTGTTTGTGAAAGTCAAAATCTTCCATTGCCAAAATAAAGCACCGAATTTTAATTGTTACACGAATAGATTCTAACCCATGCACGTAGAGCACAATGGATAAGCTGTCCATCGCCTTAACCACTCATCCACCTCATCCTGTTATTTACATGTGGCAAATGACCTTAAAAACCTGTAGTTGCTGTATGTAAACCCTAGATTGAAATCAATGAAAGTTAGGCAGAGCAATGGCAAGGCCATGTGTCGATCCCATCGAGACATTTAACAAATGTTTTGTCAGGCCGAGTGGTCTCCAGTGCTTGATTAAGTGTGTTGAGGTGTCGGTTCAAATCCCACTATTGAGGTTGCCCTTGGTGAAGTTATTCTTCAATACCTGAATCTTATTAGTCGCTCTAGGATTGCGCAGGGATTCTATTTTCATGTGGGGCCATGTAAGAGAGGAAATAACAAATGTTGTGTGAAGAGGTTGGTGTTATAATCCACACATGCAGTTCATCGCCTTCACCAATCATATACCAAGTCCTGTGCTCTCGCTGTGGCAGTCAGCAATTTTGCAAGTGTTTGTGAAAGTCAAAATCTTCCAGTGCCAAAACAAAGCACATCATTTGAATTGTTACTCGATGAGGATGGGATTCGAACCCATGCATGCAGAGCACAATGGATTAGCAGACCATCGCCTTAACCACTCGGCCACCTCATCCTGTTTTTTGGAAGTTGCAAATGACCTTAAAACACTGTAGTTGCTGTATGTAAACCCTAGAATGAAATCAATGAAAGTTAGGCAGAGCAATGGCAAGGCCATGTGTCGATCCCATCGAGACATTTAACAAATGTTTTGTCAGGCCGAGTGGTCTCCAGTGCTTGATTAAGTGTGTTGAGGTGTCGGTTCAAATCCCACTATTGAGGTTGCCCTTGGTGAAGCTATTCTTCAATACCTGAATCGTATTAGTCGCACTAGGATTGCGCAGGGATTCTATTTTCATGTGGGGCCATGTAAGAGAGGAAATAACAAATGTTGTGTGACGAGGTTGGTGTTATAATCCACACATGCAGTTCATCGCCTTCACCACTCAGATACCAAGTCCTGTGCTCTCGCTGTGGCAGTCAGCAATTTTACCAGTGTTTGTGAAAGTCAAAATCCCACTATTGAGGTTGCCCTTGGTGAAGTTATTCTTCAATACCTGAATCTTATTAGTCGCTCTAGGATTGCGCAGGGATTCTATTTTCATGTGGGGCCATGTAAGAGAGGAAATAACAAATGTTGTGTGAAGAGGTTGGTGTTATAATCCACACATGCAGTTCATCGCCTTCACCACTCAGATACCAAGTCCTGTGCTCTCGCTGTGGCAGTCAGCAATTTTGCCAGTGTTTGTGAAAGTCAAAATCTTCCAGTGCCAAAATAAAGCACATCATTTGAATTGTTACTCGATGAGGATGGGATTCGAACCCATGCATGCAGAGCACAATGGATTAGCAGTCCATCGCCTTAACCACTCGGCCACCTCATCCTGTTTTTTGGAAGTTGCAAATGACGTTAAAAGACTGTATTTGCTGTATGTAAACCCTAGATTGATATCAATGAAAGTTATGCAGAGCAATGGCAAGGCCATGTGTCTATCCCATCGAGACATTTAACAAATGTTTTGTCAGGCCGAGTGGTCTCCAGTGCATGATTAAGTGTGTTGAGGTGTCGGTTCAAATCCCACTATTGAGGTTGCCCTTGGTGAAGCTATTCTTCAATACCTGAATCGTATTAGTCGCACTAGGATTGCGCAGGGATTCTATTTTCATGTGGGGCCATGTAAGAGAGGAAATAACAAATGTTGTGTGACGAGGTTGGTGTTATAATCCACACATGCAGTTCATCGCCTTCACCACTCAGATACCAAGTCCTGTGCTCTCGCTGTGGCAGTCAGCAATTTTACCAGTGTTTGTGAAAGTCAAAATCCCACTATTGAGGTTGCCCTTGGTGAAGTTATTCTTCAATACCTGAATCTTATTAGTCGCTCTAGGATTGCTAGGATTGCCCAGGGATTCTATTTTCATGTGGGGCCATGTAAGAGAGGAAATAACAAATGTTGTGTGACGAGGTTGGTGTTATAATCCACACATGCAGTTCATCGCCTTCACCACTCAGATACCAAGTCCTGTGCTCTCGCTGTGGCAGTCAGCAATTTTACCAGTGTTTGTGAAAGTCAAAATCTTCCAGTGCCAAAAAAAAATTACTGAATTTTAATTGTTACACAATGAGGATGGGATTCGAACCCATGCATGCAGAGCACAATGGATTAGCAGTCCATCGCCTTAACCACTCGGCCACCTCATCCTGTTTTTTGGAAGTTGCAAATGACGTTAAAAGACTGTATTTGCTGTATGTAAACCCTAGATTGAAATCAATGAAAGTTATGCAGAGCAATGGCAAGGCCATGTGTCTATCCCATCGAGACATTTAACAAATGTTTTGTCAGGCCGAGTGGTCTCCAGTGCTTGATTAAGTGTTTTGAGGTGTCGGTTCAAATCCCACTATTGAGGTTGCCCTTGGTGAAGCTATTCTTCAATACCTGAATCTTATTAGTCGCACTAGAATTGGGCAGGGATTCTATTTTCATGTGGGGCCATGTAAGAGAGGAAATAACAAATGTTTTGTGAAGAGGTTGGCGTTATAATCCACACATGCAGTTCATCGCCTTCACCACTCAGATACCAAGTCCTGTGCTCTCGCTGTGGTAGTCAGCAATTTTACAGGTGTTTGTGAAAGTCAAAATCTTCCAGTTCCAAAATAAAGCACAACATTTATAGTGTTACACGATGAGGATGGGATTCTAACCCATGCATGCAGAGCACAATGGATTAGCAGTCCATCGCCTTAACCACTCGGCCACCTCATCCTGTTTTTTGGAAGTTGCAAATTACCTTAAAAGACTGTAGTTGCTGTATGTAAACCCTAGATTGAAATCAATGAAAGTTATGCAGAGCAATGGCAAGGCCATGTGTCTATCCCATCGAGACATTTAACAACTGTTTTGTCAGGCCGAGTGGTCTCCAGTGCTTGATTAAGTGTGTTGAGGTGTCGGTTCAAATCCCACTATTGAGGTTGCCCTTGGTGAAGTTATTCTTCAATACCTGAATCTTATTAGTCGCTCTAGGATTGCGCAGGGATTCTATTTTCATGTGGGGCCATGTAAGAGAGGAAATAACAAATGTTGTGTGAAGAGGTTGGTGTTATAATCCACACATGCAGTTCATCGCCTTCACCACTCAGATACCAAGTCCTGTGCTCTCGCTGTGGCAGTCAGCAATTTTACCAGTGTTTGTGAAAGTCAAAATCTTCCAGTGCCAAAATAAATCATTGAATTTTAATTGTTACACGATGAGGATGGGATTCGAACCCATGCATGCAGAGCACAATGGATTAGCAGTCCATCGCCTTAACCACTCGGCCACCTCATCCTGTTTTTTAGAAGTTGCAAATGACGTTAAAAGACTGTAGTTGCTGTATGTAAACCCTAGATTGAAATCAATGAAAGTTATGCAGAGCAATGGCAAGGCCATGTGTCTATCCCATCGAGACATTTAACAAATGTTTTGTCAGCCCGAGTGGTCTCCAGTGCTTGATTAAGTGTGTTGAGGTGTCGGTTCAAATCCCACTATTGAGGTTGCCCTTGGTGAAGTTATTCTTCAATACCTGAATCTTATTAGTCGCACTAGGATTGTGCAGGGACTCTACATTCATGTGGGGCCATGTAAGAGAGGAAATAACAAATGTTTTGTGAAGAAGTTGGTGTTATAATCCACACATGCAGTTCATCGCCTTCACCACTCAGATACCAAGTCCTGTGCTCTCGCTGTGGCAGTCAGCAATTTTACCAGTGTTTGTGAAAGTCAAAATCTTCCATTGCCAAAATAAAGCACCGAATTTTAATTGTTACACGATGAGATTCTAACCCATGCATGTAGAGCACAATGGATAAGCAGTCCATCGCCTTAACCACTCATCCACCTCATCCTGTTATTTACATGTGGCAAATGACCTTAAAAACCTGTAGTTGCTGTATGTAAACCCTAGATTGAAATCAATGAAAGTTAGGCAGAGCAATGGCAAGGCCATGTGTCGATCCCATCGAGACATTTAACAAATGTTTTGTCAGGCCGAGTGGTCTCCAGTGCTTGATTAAGTGTGTTGAGGTGTCGGTTCAAATCCCACTTTTGAGGTTGCCCTTGGTGAAGTTATTCTTCAATACCTGAATCTTATTAGTCGCTCTAGGATTGTGCAGGGATTCTATTTTCATGTGGGGCCATGTATTAGAGGAAATAACAAATGTTGTGTGAAGAGGTTGGTGTTATAATCCACACATGCAGTTCATCGCCTTCACCACTCAGATACCAAGTCCTGTGCTCTCGCTGTGGCAGTCAGCAATTTTACCAGTGTTTGTGAAAGTCAAAATCTTCCAGTGCCAAAATAAATCACTGAATTTTAATTGTTACACGATGAGGATGGGATTCGAACCCATGCATGCAGAGCACAATGGATTAGCAGTCCATCGCCTTAACCACTCGGCCACCTCATCCTGTTTTTTGGAAGTTGCAAATGACGTTAAAAGACTGTATTTGCTGTATGTAAACCCTAGATTGAAATCAATGAAAGTTATGCAGAGCAATGGCAAGGCCATGTGTCTATCCCATCGAGACATTTAACAAATGTTTTGTCAGGCCGAGTGGTCTCCAGTGCATGATTAAGTGTGTTGAGGTGTCGGTTCAAATCCCACTATTGAGGTTGCCCTTGGTGAAGCTATTCTTCAATACCTGAATCGTATTAGTCGCACTAGGATTGCGCAGGGATTCTATTTTCATGTGGGGCCATGTAAGAGAGGAAATAACAAATGTTGTGTGACGAGGTTGGTGTTATAATCCACACATGCAGTTCATCGCCTTCACCACTCAGATACCAAGTCCTGTGCTCTCGCTGTGGCAGTCAGCAATTTTACCAGTGTTTATGAAAGTCAAAATCCCACTATTGAGGTTGCCCTTGGTGAAGTTATTCTTCAATACCTGAATCTTATTAGTCGCTCTAGGATTGCGCATGGATTCTATTTTCATGTGGGGCCATGTAAGAGAGGAAATAACAAATGTTGTGTGAAGAGGTTGGTGTTATAATCCACACATGCAGTTCATCGCCTTCACCACTCAGATACCAAGTCCTGTGCTCTCGCTGTGGCAGTCAGCAATTTTACCAGTGTTTGTGAAAGTCAAAATCTTCCAGTGCCAAAATAAATCACTGAATTTTAATTGTTACACGATGAGGATGGGATTCGAACCCATGCATGCAGAGCACAATGGATTAGCAGTCCATCGCCTTAACCACTCGGCCACCTCATCCTGTTTTTTGGAAGTTGCAAATGACGTTAAAAGACTGTATTTGCTGTATGTAAACCCTAGATTGAAATCAATGAAAGTTATGCAGAGCAATGGCAAGGCCATGTGTCTATCCCATCGAGACATTTAACAAATGTTTTGTCAGGCCGAGTGGTCTCCAGTGCATGATTAAGTGTGTTGAGGTGTCGGTTCAAATCCCACTATTGAGGTTGCCCTTGGTGAAGCTATTCTTCAATACCTGAATCGTATTAGTCGCACTAGGATTGCGCAGGGATTCTATTTTCATGTGGGGCCATGTAAGAGAGGAAATAACAAATGTTGTGTGACGAGGTTGGTGTTATAATCCACACATGCAGTTCATCGCCTTCACCACTCAGATACCAAGTCCTGTGCTCTCGCTGTGGCAGTCAGCAATTTTACCAGTGTTTGTGAAAGTCAAAATCCCACTATTGAGGTTGCCCTTGGTGAAGTTATTCTTCAATAACTGAATCTTATTAGTCGCTCTAGGATTGCGCAGGGATTCTATTTTCATGTGGGGCCATGTAAGAGAGAAAATAACAAATGTTGTGTGAAGAGGTTGGTGTTATAATCCACACATGCAGTTCATCGCCTTCACCACTCAGATACCAAGTCCTGTGCTCTCGCTGTGGCAGTCAGCAATTTTACCAGTGTTTGTGAAAGTCAAAATCTTCCAGTGCCAAAATAAAGCACATCATTTTAATTGTTACGTGATGAGGATGGGACTCGAACCCATGCATGCAGAGCACAATGGATCAGCAGTCCATCGCCTTAACCACTCATCCACCTCATCCTGATTTTTACATGTGGCAAATGACGTTAAAAGACTGTAGTTGCTGTATGTAAACCCTAGAATGAAATCAATGAAAGTTAGGCAGAGCAATTGCAAGGCCATGTGTCGATCCCATCGAGACATTTAACAAATGTTTTGTCAGGCCGAGTGGTCTCCAGTGCTTGATTAAGTGTGTTGAGGTGTCGGTTCAAATCCCACTATTGAGGTTGCCCTTGGTGAAGTTATTCTTCAATACCTGAATCTTATTAGTCGCTCTAGGATTGCGCAGGGATTCTATTTTCATGTGGGGCCATGTAAGAGAGGAAATAACAAATGTTGTGTGACGAGGTTGGTGTTATAATCCACACATGCAGTTCATCGCCTTCACCACTCAGATACCAAGTCCTGTGCTCTCGCTGTGGCAGTCAGCAATTTTACCAGTGTTTGTGAAAGTCAAAATCCCACTATTGAGGTTGCCCTTGGTGAAGTTATTCTTCAATACCTGAATCTTATTAGTCGCTCTAGGATTGCGCAGGGATTCTATTTTCATGTGGGGCCATGTAAGAGAGGAAATAACAAATGTTGTGTGACGAGGTTGGTGTTATAATCCACACATGCAGTTCATCGCCTTCACCACTCAGATACCAAGTCCTGTGCTCTCGCTGTGGCAGTCAGCAATTTTGCCAGTGTTTGTGAAAGTCAAAATCTTCCAGTGCCAAAATAAAGCACATCATTTGAATTGTTACTGGGATTCGAACCCATGCATGCAGAGCACAATGGATTAGCAGTCCATTGCCTTAACCACTCGGCCACCTCATCCTGTTTTTTGTAAGTTGGAAATTACCTTAAAAGACTGTAGTTGCTGTATGTAAACCCTAGATTGAAATCAATGAAAGTTATGCAGAGCAATGGCAAGGCCATGTGTCTATCCCATCGAGACATTTAACAAATGTTTTGTCAGGCCGAGTGGTCTCCAGTGCTTGATTAAGTGTGTTGAGGTGTCGGTTCAAATCCCACTATTGAGGTTGCCCTTGGTGAAGTTATTCTTCAATACCTGAATCTTATTAGTCGCTCTAGGATTGCGCAG
The DNA here is from genome assembly GCF_045791955.1 of Oncorhynchus clarkii lewisi. Classification (NCBI taxonomy): domain Eukaryota; kingdom Metazoa; phylum Chordata; class Actinopteri; order Salmoniformes; family Salmonidae; genus Oncorhynchus; species Oncorhynchus clarkii. The sequence continues at coordinate 3,429,453 of NC_092179.1, read as the reverse complement.
GGATTCTATTTTCATGTGGGGCCATGTAAGAGAGGAAATAACAAATGTTTTGTGAAGAAGTTGGTGTTATAATCCACACATGCAGTTCATCGCCTTCACCAATCATATACCAAGTCCTGTGCTCTCGCTGTGGCAGTCAGCAATTTTGCCAGTGTTTGTGAAAGTCAAAATCTTCCAGTGCCAAAATAAAGCACATCATTTGAATTGTTACTCGATGAGGATGGGATTCGAACCCATGCATGCAGAGCACAATGGATTAGCAGACCATCGCCTTAACCACTCGGCCACCTCATCCTGTTTTTTGGAAGTTGCAAATGACCTTAAAAGACTGTAGTTGCTGTATGTAAACCCTAGAATGAAATCAATGAAAGTTAGGCAGAGCAATGGCAAGGCCATGTGTCGATCCCATCGAGACATTTAACAAATGTTTTGTCAGGCCGAGTGGTCTCCAGTGCTTGATTAAGTGTGTTGAGGTGTCGGTTCAAATCCCACTATTGAGGTTGCCCTTGGTGAAGTTATTCTTCAATACCTGAATCTTATTAGTCGCTCTAGGATTGCGCAGGGATTCTATTTTCATGTGGGGCCATGTAACAGAGGAAATAACAAATGTTGTGTGAAGAGTGTTATAATCCACACATGCAGTTCATCGCCTTCACCACTCATATACCAAGTCCTGTGCTCTCGCTGTGGCAGTCAGCAATTTTGCCAGTGTTTGTGAAAGTCAAAATCTTCCAGTGCCAAAATAAAGCACATCATTTGAATTGTTACTCGATGAGGATGGGATTCTAACCCATGCATGCAGAGCACAATAGATTAGCAGTCCATCGCCTTAACCACTCGGCCACCTCATCCTGTTTTTTGGACGTTGCAAATGACCTTAAAAGACTGTAGTTGCTGTATGTAAACCCTAGATTGAAATCAATGAAAGTTATGCAGAGCAATGGCAAGGCCATGTGTCTATCCCATCGAGACATTTAACAAATGTTTTGTCAGGCCGAGTGGTCTCCAGTGCTTGATTAAGTGTGTTGAGGTGTCGGTTCAAATCCGACTATTGAGGTTGCCCTTGGTGAAGTTATTCTTCAATACCTGAATCTTATTAGTCACTCTAGGATTGCGCAGGGATTCTATTTTCATGTGGGGCCATGTAACAGAGGAAATAACAAATGTTTTGTGAAGAGGTTGGTGTTATAATCCACACATGCAGTTCATCGCCTTCACCACTCAGATACCAAGTCCTGTGCTCTCGCTGTGGCAGTCAGCAATTTTGCCAGTGTTTGTGAAAGTCAAAATCTTCCAGTGCCAAAATAAAGCACATCATTTGAATTGTTACTCGATGAGGATGGGATTCGAACCCATGCATGCAGAGCACAATGGATTAGCAGTCCATCGCCTTAACTACTCGGCCACCTCATCCTGTTTTTTTTAAATTGCAAATTACCTTAAAAGACTGTAGTTGCTGTATGTAAACCCTAGATTGAAATCAATGAAAGTTATGCAGAGCAATGGCAAGGCCATGTGTCTATCCCATCGAGACATTTAACAAATGTTTTGTCAGGCCGAGTGGTCTCCAGTGCTTGATTAAGTGTGTTGAGGTGTCGGTTCAAATCCCACTATTGAGGTTGCCCTTGGTGAAGTTATTCTTCAATACCTGAATCTTATTAGTCGCTCTAGGATTGCGAAGGGATTCTATTTTCATGTGGGGCCATGTAACAGAGGAAATAACAAATGTTGTGTGAAGAGGTTGGTGTTATAATCCACACATGCAGTTCATCGCCTTCACCACTCGTATACCAAGTCCTGTGCTCTCGCTGTGGCAGTCAGCAATTTTGCCAGTGTTTGTGAAAGTCAAAATCTTCCAGTGCCAAAATAAAGCACATCATTTTAATTGTTACACGATGAGGATGGGATTCAAACCCATGCATGCATAGCACAATGGATTAGCAGTCCATCGCCTTAACCACTCGGCCACCTCATCCTGTTTTTTGGACGTTGCAAATGACCTTAAAAGACTGTAGTTGCTGTATGTAAACCCTAGATTGAAATCAATGAAAGTTATGCAGAGCAATGGCAAGGCCATGTGTCTATCCCATCGAGACATTTAACAAATGTTTTGTCAGCCCGAGTGGTCTCCAGTGCTTGATTAAGTGTGTTGAGGTGTCGGTTCAAATCCCACTATTGAGGTTGCCCTTGGTGAAGTTATTCTTCAATACCTGAATCTTATTAGTCACACTAGGATTGTGCAGGGACTCTACATTCATGTGGGGCCATGTAAGAGAGGAAATAACAAATGTTTTGTGAAGAAGTTGGTGTTATAATCCACACATGCAGTTCATCGCCTTCACCACTCAGATACCAAGTCCTGTGCTCTCGCTGTGGCAGTCAGCAATTTTACCAGTGTTTGTGAAAGTCAAAATCTTCCATTGCCAAAATAAAGCACCGAATTTTAATTGTTACACGATGAGATTCTAACCCATGCATGTAGAGCACAATGGATAAGCAGTCCATCGCCTTAACCACTCATCCACCTCATCCTGTGATTTACATGTGGCAAATGACCTTAAAAACCTGTAGTTGCTGTATGTAAACCCTAGATTGAAATCAATGAAAGTTAGGCAGAGCAATGGCAAGGCCATGTGTCGATCCCATCGAGACATTTAACAAATGTTTTGTCAGGCCGAGTGGTCTCCAGTGCTTGATTAAGTGTGTTGAGGTGTCGGTTCAAATCCCACTATTGAGGTTGCCCTTGGTGAAGTTATTCTTCAATACCTGAATCTTATTAGTCGCTCTAGGATTGCGCAGGGATTCTATTTTCATGTGGGGCCATGTAAGAGAGGAAATAACAAATGTTGTGTGAAGAGGTTGGTGTTATAATCCACACATGCAGTTCATCGCCTTCACCACTCAGATACCAAGTCCTGTGCTCTCGCTGTGGCAGTCAGCAATTTTGCCAGTGTTTGTGAAAGTCAAAATCTTCCAGTGCCAAAATAAAGCACATCATTTGAATTGTTACTCGATGAGGATGGGATTCGAACCCATGCATGCAGAGCACAATGGATTAGCAGTCCATCGCCTTAACCACTCGGCCACCTCATCCTGTTTTTTGTAAGTTGCAAATTACCTTAAAAGACTGTAGTTGCTGTATGTAAACCCTAGATTGAAATCAATGAAAGTTATGCAGAGCAATGGCAAGGCCATGTGTCTATCCCATCGAGACATTTAACAAATGTTTTGTCAGGCCGAGTGGTCTCCAGTGCTTGATTAAGTGTGTTGAGGTGTCGGTTCAAATCCCACTATTGAGGTTGCCCTTGGTGAAGTTATTCTTCAATACCTGAATCTTATTAGTCGCTCTAGGATTGCGCAGGGACTCTACATTCATGTGGGGCCATGTAAGAGAGGAAATAACAAATGTTTTGTGAAGAAGTTGGTGTTATAATCCACACATGCAGTTCATCGCCTTCACCACTCAGATACCAAGTCCTGTGCTCTCGCTGTGGCAGTCAGCAATTTTACCAGTGTTTGTGAAAGTCAAAATCTTCCATTGCCAAAATAAAGCACCGAATTTTAATTGTTACACGATGAGATTCTAACCCATGCATGTAGAGCACAATGGATAAGCAGTCCATCGCCTTAACCACTCATCCACCTCATCCTGTTATTTACATGTGGCAAATGACCTTAAAAACCTGTAGTTGCTGTATGTAAACCCTAGATTGAAATCAATGAAAGTTAGGCAGAGCAATGGCAAGGCCATGTGTCGATCCCATCGAGACATTTAACAAATGTTTTGTCAGGCCGAGTGGTCTCCAGTGCTTGATTAAGTGTGTTGAGGTGTCGGTTCAAATCCCACTATTGAGGTTGCCCTTGGTGAAGTTATTCTTCAATACCTGAATCTTATTAGTCGCTCTAGGATTGCGCAGGGATTCTATTTTCATGTGGGGCCATGTAAGAGAGGAAATAACAAATGTTGTGTGAAGAGGTTGGTGTTATAATCCACACATGCAGTTCATCGCCTTCACCACTCAGATACCAAGTCCTGTGCTCTCGCTGTGGCAGTCAGCAATTTTGCCAGTGTTTGTGAAAGTCAAAATCTTCCAGTGCCAAAATAAAGCACATCATTTGAATTGTTACTCGATGAGGATGGGATTCGAACCCATGCATGCAGAGCACAATGGATTAGCAGTCCATCGCCTTAACCACTCGGCCACCTCATCCTGTTTTTTGGAAGTTGCAAATGACGTTAAAAGACTGTATTTGCTGTATGTAAACCCTAGATTGATATCAATGAAAGTTATGCAGAGCAATGGCAAGGCCATGTGTCTATCCCATCGAGACATTTAACAAATGTTTTGTCAGGCCGAGTGGTCTCCAGTGCATGATTAAGTGTGTTGAGGTGTCGGTTCAAATCCCACTATTGAGGTTGCCCTTGGTGAAGCTATTCTTCAATACCTGAATCGTATTAGTCGCACTAGGATTGCGCAGGGATTCTATTTTCATGTGGGGCCATGTAAGAGAGGAAATAACAAATGTTGTGTGACGAGGTTGGTGTTATAATCCACACATGCAGTTCATCGCCTTCACCACTCAGATACCAAGTCCTGTGCTCTCGCTGTGGCAGTCAGCAATTTTACCAGTGTTTGTGAAAGTCAAAATCCCACTATTGAGGTTGCCCTTGGTGAAGTTATTCTTCAATACCTGAATCTTATTAGTCGCTCTAGGATTGCGCAGGGATTCTATTTTCATGTGGGGCCATGTAAGAGAGGAAATAACAAATGTTGTGTGAAGAGGTTGGTGTTATAATCCACACATGCAGTTCATCGCCTTCACCACTCAGATACCAAGTCCTGTGCTCTCGCTGTGGCAGTCAGCAATTTTACCAGTGTTTGTGAAAGTCAAAATCTTCCAGTGCCAAAAAAAATCACTGAATTTTAATTGTTACACGATGAGGATGGGATTCGAACCCATGCATGCAGAGCACAATGGATTAGCAGTCCATCGCCTTAACCACTCGGCCACCTCATCCTGTTTTTTGGAAGTTGCAAATGACGTTAAAAGACTGTATTTGCTGTATGTAAACCCTAGATTGAAATCAATGAAAGTTCTGCAGAGCAATGGCAAGGCCATGTGTCTATCCCATCGAGACATTTAACAAATGTTTTGTCAGGCCGAGTGGTCTCCAGTGCTTGATTAAGTGTGTTGAGGTGTCGGTTCAAATCCCACTATTGAGGTTGCCCTTGGTGAAGTTATTCTTCAATACCTGAATCTTATTAGTCGCACTAGGATTGTGCAGGGACTCTACATTCATGTGGGGCCATGTAAGAGAGGAAATAACAAATGTTTTGTGAAGAAGTTGGTGTTATAATCCACACATGCAGTTCATCGCCTTCACCACTCAGATACCAAGTCCTGTGCTCTCGCTGTGGCAGTCAGCAATTTTACCAGTGTTTGTGAAAGTCAAAATCTTCCATTGCCAAAATAAAGCACCACATTTTTATTGTTACACGATGAGATTCTAACCCATGCATGTAGAGCACAATGGATAAGCAGTCCATCGCCTTAACCACTCATCCACCTCATCCTGTTATTTACATGTGGCAAATGACCTTAAAAGCCTGTAGTTGCTGTATGTAAACCCTAGATTGAAATCAATGAAAGTTAGGCAGAGCAATGGCAAGGCCATGTGTCGATCCCATCGAGACATTTAACAAATGTTTTGTCAGGCCGAGTGGTCTCCAGTGCTTGATTAAGTGTGTTGAGGTGTCGGTTCAAATCCCACTATTGAGGTTGCCCTTGGTGAAGTTATTCTTCAATACCTGAATCTTATTAGTCGCTCTAGGATTGCGCAGGGATTCTATTTTCATGTGGGGCCATGTAAGAGAGGAAATAACAAATGTTTTGTGAAGAGGTTGGTGTTATAATCCACACATGCAGTTCATCGCCTTCACCACTCAGATACCAAGTCCTGTGCTCTCGCTGTGGCAGTCAGCAATTTTACCAGTGTTTGTGAAAGTCAAAATCTTCCAGTGCCAAAATAAAGCACCGAATTTTAATTGTTACACGATGAGGATTCTAACCCATGCATGCAGAGCACAATGGATTAGCAGTCCATCGCCTTAACCACTCATCCACCTCATCCTGTTTTTACATGTGGCAAATGACCTTAAAAAACTGTAGTTGCTGTATGTAAACCCTAGATTGAAATCAATGAAAGTTAGGCAGAGCAATGGCAAGGCCATGTGTCGATCCCATCGAGACATTTAACAAATGTTTTGTCAGGCCGAGTGGTCTCCAGTGCTTGATTAAGTGTGTTGAGGTGTCGGTTCAAATCCCACTATTGAGGTTGCCCTTGGTGAAGTTATTCTTCAATACCTGAATCTTATTAGTCGCTCTAGGATTGCGCAGGGATTCTATTTTCATGTGGGGCCATGTAAGAGAGGAAATAACAAATGTTGTGTGAAGAGGTTGGTGTTATAATCCACACATGCAGTTCATCGCCTTCACCACTCAGATACCAAGTCCTGTGCTCTCGCTGTGGCAGTCAGCAATTTTGCCAGTGTTTGTGAAAGTCAAAATCTTCCAGTGCCAAAATAAAGCACGAATTTTAATTGTTACACGATGAGGATGGGATTCTAACCCATGCATGCAGAGCACAATGGATTAGCAGTCCATCGCCTTAACCACTCGGCCACCTCATCCTGTTTTTTGGAAGTGGCAAATGACCTTAAAACACTGTAGTTGCTGTATGTAAACCCTAGATTGAAATCAATGAAAGTTAGGCAGAGCAATGGCAAGGCCATGTGTCGATCCCATCGAGACATTTAACAAATGTTTTGTCAGGCCGAGTGGTCTCCAGTGCTTGATTAAGTGTGTTGAGGTGTCGGTTCAAATCCCACTATTGAGGTTGCCCTTGGTGAAGTTATTCTTCAATACCTGAATCTTATTAGTCGCTCTAGGATTGCGCAGGGATTCTATTTTCATGTGGGGCCATGTAAGAGAGGAAATAACAAATGTTGTGTGAAGAGGTTGGTGTTATAATCCACACATGCAGTTCATCGCCTTCACCACTCAGATACCAAGTCCTGTGCTCTCGCTGTGGCAGTCAGCAATTTTACCAGTGTTTGTGAAAGTCAAAATCTTCCAGTGCCAAAATAAAGCACATGAATTTTAATTGTTACACGATGAGGATGGGATTCGAACCCATGCATGCAGAGCACAATGGATTAGCAGTCCATCGCCTTAACCACTCGGCCACCTCATCCTGTTTTTTGGAAGTTGCAAATGACCTTAAAAGACTGTAGTTGCTGTATGTAAACCCTAGATTGAAATCAATGAAAGTTATGCAGAGCAATGGCAAGGCCATGTGTCGATCCCATCGAGACATTTAACAAATGTTTTGTCAGGCCGAGTGGTCTCCAGTGCTTGATTAAGTGTGTTGAGGTGTCGGTTCAAATCCCACTATTGAGGTTGCCCTTGGTGAAGTTATTCTTCAATACCTGAATCTTATTAGTCGCACTAGGATTGTGCAGGGACTCTACATTCATGTGGGGCCATGTAAGAGAGGAAATAACAAATGTTTTGTGAAGAGGTTGGTGTTATAATCCACACATGCAGTTCATCGCCTTCACCACTCAGATACCAAGTCCTGTGCTCTCGCTGTGGCAGTCAGCAATTTTACCAGTGTTTGTGAAAGTCAAAATCTTCCAGTGCCAAAATAAAGCACATCATTTTAATTGTTACACGATGAGATTCTAACCCATGCATGCAGAGCACAATGGATAAGCAGTCCATCGCCTTAACCACTCGGCCACCTCATCCTGTTATTTACATGTGGCAAATGACCTTAAAAACCTGTAGTTGCTGTATGTAAACCCTAGATTGAAATCAATGAAAGTTAGGCAGAGCAATGGCAAGGCCATGTGTCGATCCCATCGAGACATTTAACAAATGTTTTGTCAGGCCGAGTGGTCTCCAGTGCTTGATTAAGTGTGTTGAGGTGTCGGTTCAAATCCCACTATTGAGGTTGCCCTTGGTGAAGTTATTCTTCAATACCTGAATCTTATTAGTCGCTCTAGGATTGCGCAGGGATTCTATTTTCATGTGGGGCCATGTAAGAGAGGAAATAACAAATGTTGTGTGAAGAGGTTGGTGTTATAATCCACACATGCAGTTCATCGCCTTCACCACTCAGATACCAAGTCCTGTGCTCTCGCTGTGGCAGTCAGCAATTTTACCAGTGTTTGTGAAAGTCAAAATCTTCCAGTGCCAAAATAAAGCACATCATTTTAATTGTTACACGATGAGGATTCTCGAACCCATGCATGCAGAGCACAATGGATTAGCAGTCCATCGCCTTAACCACTCGGCCACCTCATCCTGTTTTTAGAAGTGGCAAATGACCTTAAAAAACTGTAGTTGCTGTATGTAAACCCTAGATTGAAATCAATGAAAGTTATGCAGAGCAATGGCAAGGACATGTGTCGATCCCATCGAGACATTTAACAAATGTTTTGTCAGGCCGAGTGGTCTCCAGTGCTTGATTAAGTGTGTTGAGGTGTCGGTTCAAATCCCACTATTGAGGTTGCCCTTGGTGAAGTTATTCTTCAATACCTGAATCTTATTAGTCGCTCTAGGATTGCGCAGGGATTCTATTTTCATGTGGGGCCATGTAAGAGAGGAAATAACAAATGTTGTGTGAAGAGGTTGGTGTTATAATCCACACATGCAGTTCATCGCCTTCACCACTCAGATACCAAGTCCTGTGCTCTCGCTGTGGCAGTCAGCAATTTTACCAGTGTTTGTGAAAGTCAAAATCTTCCATTGCCAAAATAAAGCACCGAATTTTAATTGTTACACGATGAGATTCTAACCCATGCATGCAGAGCACAATGGATTAAGCAGTCCATCGCCTTAACCACTCGGCCACCTCATCCTGTTTTTACAAGTGGCAAATGACCTTAAAAGACTGTAGTTGCTGTATGTAAACCCTAGATTGAAATCAATGAAAGTTAGGCAGAGCAATGGCAAGGCCATGTGTCGATCCCATCGAGACATTTAACAAATGTTTTGTCAGGCCGAGTGGTCTCCAGTGCTTGATTAAGTGTGTTGAGGTGTCGGTTCAAATCCCACTATTGAGGTTGCCCTTGGTGAAGTTATTCTTCAATACCTGAATCTTATTAGTCGCTCTAGGATTGCGCAGGGATTCTATTTTCATGTGGGGCCATGTAAGAGAGGAAATAACAAATGTTGTGTGAAGAGGTTGGTGTTATAATCCACACATGCAGTTCATCGCCTTCACCACTCAGATACCAAGTCCTGTGCTCTCGCTGTGGCAGTCAGCAATTTTGCCAGTGTTTGTGAAAGTCAAAATCTTCCAGTGCCTAAATAAAGCACATCATTTGAATTGTTACACGATGAGATTCTAACCCATGCATGCAGAGCACAATGGATTAGCAGTCCATCGCCTTAACCACTCGGCCACCTCATCCTGTATTTTAGAAGAGGCAAATGACCTTAAAAACTGTAGTTGCTGTATGTAAACCCTAGATTGAAATCAATGAAAGTTATGCAGAGCAATGGCAAGGCCATGTGTCGATCCCATCGAGACATTTAACAAATGTTTTGTCAGGCCGAGTGGTCTCCAGTGCTTGATTAAGTGTGTTGAGGTGTCGGTTCAAATCCCACTATTGAGGTTGCCCTTGGTGAAGTTATTCTTCAATACCTGAATCTTATTAGTCGCTCTAGGATTGCGCAGGGATTCTATTTTCATGTGGGGCCATGTAAGAGAGGAAATAACAAATGTTGTGTGAAGAGGTTGGTGTTATAATCCACACATGCAGTTCATCGCCTTCACCACTCAGATACCAAGTCCTGTGCTCTCGCTGTGGCAGTCAGCAATTTTACCAGTGTTTGTGAAAGTCAAAATCTTCCAGTGCCAAAATAAAGCACATCATTTTAATTGTTACACGATGAGGATGGGATTCTAACCCATGCATGCAGAGCACAATGGATTAGCAGTCCATCGCCTTAACCACTCGGCCACCTCATCCTGTTTTTTGGAAGTTGCAAATGACCTTAAAATACTGTAGTTGCTGTATGTAAACCCTAGATTGAAATCAATGAAAGTTATGCAGAGCAATGGCAAGGACATGTGTCGATCCCATCGAGACATTTAACAAATGTTTTGTCAGGCCGAGTGGTCTCCAGGGCTTGATTAAGTGTGTTGAGGTGTCGGTTCAAATCCCACCATTGAGGTTGCCCTTGGTGAAGTTATTCTTCAATACCTGAATCTTATTAGTCGCTCTAGGATTGTGCAGGGATTCTATTTTCATGTGGGGCCATGTAAGAGAGGAAATAACAAATGTTGTGTGAAGAGGTTGGTGTTATAATCCACACATGCAGTTCATCGCCTTCACCACTCAGATACCAAGTCCTGTGCTCTCGCTGTGGCAGTCAGCAATTTTACCAGTGTTTGTGAAAGTCAAAATCTTCCAGTGCCAAAATAAAGCACATCATTTGAATTGTTACACGATGAGATTCTAACCCATGCATGCAGAGCACAATGGATTAGCAGTCCATCGCCTTAACCACTCGGCCACCTCATCCTGTATTTTAGAAGTGGCAAATGACCTTAAAAACTGTAGTTGCTGTATGTAAACCCTAGATTGAAATCAATGAAAGTTATGCAGAGCAATGGCAAGGACATGTGTCGATCCCATCGAGACATTTAACAAATGTTTTGTCAGGCCGAGTGGTCTCCAGGGCTTGATTAAGTGTGTTGAGGTGTCGGTTCAAATCCCACTATTGAGGTTGCCCTTGGTGAAGTTATTCTTCAATACCTGAATCGTATTAGTCGCTCTAGGATTGCGCAGGGATTCTATTTTCATGTGGGGCCATGTAAGAGAGGAAATAACAAATGTTGTGTGAAGAGGTTGGTGTTATAATCCACACATGCAGTTCATCGCCTTCACCACTCAGATACCAAGTCCTGTGCTCTCGCTGTGGCAGTCAGCAATTTTACCAGTGTTTGTGAAAGTCAAAATCTTCCAGTGCCAAAATAAAGCACATCATTTTAATTGTTACACGATGAGATTCTAACCCATGCATGCAGAGCACAATGGATTAGCAGTCCATCGCCTTAACCACTCGGCCACCTCATCCTGTATTTTAGAAGTGGCAAATGACCTTAAAAAACTGTAGTTGCTGTATGTAAACCCTAGATTGAAATCAATGAAAGTTAGGCAGAGCAATGGCAAGGCCATGTGTCGATCCCATCGAGACATTTAACAAATGTTTTGTCAGGCCGAGTGGTCTCAAGTGCTTGATTAAGTGTGTTGAGGTGTCGGTTCAAATCCAACCATTGAGGTTGCCCTTGGTGAAGCTATTCTTCAATACCTGAATCGTATTAGTCGTACTAGGATTGTGCAGGGATTCTATTTTCATGTGGGGCCATGTAAGAGAGGAAATAACAAATGTTTTGTGAAGAGGTTGGTGTTATAATCCACACATGCAGTTCATCGCCTTCACCACTCAGATACCAAGTCCTGTGCTCTCGCTGTGGCAGTCAGCAATTTTGCCAGTGTTTGTGAAAGTCAAAATCTTCCAGTGCCAAAATAAAGCACATCATTTTAATTGTTACATGATGAGGATGGGATTCGAACCCATGCATGCAGAGCACAATGGATTAGCAGTCCATCGCCTTAACCACACGGCCACCTCATCCTGTATTTTAGAAGTGGAAAATGACCTTAAAAAACTGTAGTTGCTGTATGTAAACCCTAGATTGAAATCAATGAAAGTTAGGCAGAGCAATGGCAAGGCCATGTGTCGATCCCATCGAGACATTTAACAAATGTTTTGTCAGGCCGAGTGGTCTCAAGTGCTTGATTAAGTGTGTTGAGGTGTCGGTTCAAATCCAACCATTGAGGTTGCCCTTGGTGAAGCTATTCTTCAATACCTGAATCGTATTAGTCGCACTAGGATTGTGCAGGGACTCTACATTCATGTGGGGCCATGTAAGAGAGGAAATAACAAATGTTTTGTGAAGAGGTTGGTGTTATAATCCACACATGCAGTTCATCGCCTTCACCACTCAGATACCAAGTCCTGTGCTCTCGCTGTGGCAGTCAGCAATTTTACCAGTGTTTGTGAAAGTCAAAATCTTCCAGTGCCAAAATAAATCACCGAATTTTAATTGTTACACGATGAGGATGGGATTCGAACCCATGCATGCAGAGCACAATGGATTAGCAGTCCATCGCCTTAACCACTCGGCCACCTCATCCTGTTTTTTGGAAGTTGCAAATGACCTTAAAATACTGTAGTTGCTGTATGTAAACCCTAGATTGAAATCAATGAAAGTTATGCAGAGCAATGGCAAGGCCATGTGTCGATCCCATCGAGACATTTAACAAATGTTTTGTCAGGCCGAGTGGTCTCCAGTGCTTGATTAAGTGTGTTGAGGTGTCGGTTCAAATCCCACCATTGAGGTTGCCCTTGGTGAAGTTATTCTTCAATACCTGAATCTTATTAGTCGCACTAGGATTGTGCAGGGATTCTATTTTCATGTGGGGCCATGTAAGAGAGGAAATAACAAATGTTGTGTGAAGAGGTTGGTGTTATAATCCACACATGCAGTTCATCGCCTTCACCACTCAGATACCAAGTCCTGTGCTCTCGCTGTGGCAGTCAGCAATTTTACCAGTGTTTGTGAAAGTCAAAATCTTCCAGTGCCAAAATAAAGCACATCATTTGAATTGTTACACGATGAGGATTCTAACCCATGCATGCAGAGCACAATGGATTAGCAGTCCATCGCCTTAACCACTCGGCCACCTCATCCTGTATTTTAGAAGTGGCAAATGACCTTAAAAAACTGTAGTTGCTGTATGTAAACCCTAGATTGAAATCAATGAAAGTTATGCAGAGCAATGGCAAGGACATGTGTCGATCCCATCGAGACATTTAACAAATGTTTTGTCAGGCCGAGTGGTCTCCAGGGCTTGATTAAGTGTGTTGAGGTGTCGGTTCAAATCCCACTATTGAGGTTGCCCTTGGTGAAGTTATTCTTCAATACCTGAATCTTATTAGTCGCTCTAGGATTGCGCAAAATCCCACTATTGAGGTTGCCCTTGGTGAAGTTATTCTTCAATACCTGAATCTTATTAGTCGCTCTAGGATTGCGCAGGGATTCTATTTTCATGTGGGGCCATGTAAGAGAGGAAATAACAAATGTTGTGTGAAGAGGTTGTTGTTATAATCCACACATGCAGTTCATCGCCTTCACCACTCAGATACCAAGTCCTGTGCTCTCGCTGTGGCAGTCAGCAATTTTACCAGTGTTTGTGAAAGTCAAAATCTTCCAGTGCCAAAATAAAGCACATCATTTTAATTGTTACACAATGAGGATGGGATTCGAACCCATGCATGCAGAGCACAATGGATTAGCAGTCCATCGCCTTAACCACTCGGCCACCTCATCCTGTTTTTTGGAAGTTGCAAATGACCTTAAAAGACTGTAGTTGCTGTATGTAAACCCTAGAATGAAATCAATGAAAGTTAGGCAGAGCAATTGCAAGGCCATGTGTCGATCCCATCGAGACATTTAACAAATGTTTTGTCAGGCCGAGTGGTCTCCAGTGCTTGATTAAGTGTGTTGAGGTGTCGGTTCAAATCCCACTATTGAGGTTGCCCTTGGTGAAGTTATTCTTCAATACCTGAATCTTATTAGTCGCTCTAGGATTGCGCAGGGATTCTATTTTCATGTGGGGCCATGTAAGAGAGGAAATAACAAATGTTGTGTGACGAGGTTGGTGTTATAATCCACACATGCAGTTCATCGCCTTCACCACTCAGATACCAAGTCCTGTGCTCTCGCTGTGGCAGTCAGCAATTTTACCAGTGTTTGTGAAAGTCAAAATCCCACTATTGAGGTTGCCCTTGGTGAAGTTATTCTTCAATACCTGAATCTTATTAGTCGCTCTAGGATTGCGCAGGGATTCTATTTTCATGTGGGGCCATGTAAGAGAGGAAATAACAAATGTTGTGTGACGAGGTTGGTGTTATAATCCACACATGCAGTTCATCGCCTTCACCACTCAGATACCAAGTCCTGTGCTCTCGCTGTGGCAGTCAGCAATTTTGCCAGTGTTTGTGAAAGTCAAAATCTTCCATTGCCAAAATAAAGCACCGAATTTTAATTGTTACACGATGAGATTCTAACCCATGCATGCAGAGCACAATGGATAAGCAGTCCATCGCCTTAACCACTCATCCACCTCATCCTGTTACTTACATGTGGCAAATGACCTTAAAAACCTGTAGTTGCTGTATGTAAACCCTAGATTGAAATCAATGAAAGTTAGGCAGAGCAATGGCAAGGCCATGTGTCGATCCCATCGAGACATTTAACAAATGTTTTGTCAGGCCGAGTGGTCTCAAGTGCTTGATTAAGTGTTTTGAGCTGTCGGTTCAAATCCCACCATTGAGGTTGCCCTTGGTGAAGTTATTCTTCAATACCTGAATCTTATTAGTCACTCTAGGATTGCTCAGGGATTCTATTTTCATGTTGGGCCATGTAAGAGAGGAAATAACAAATGTTGTGTGATTAGGTTGGTGTTATAATCCACACATGCATTTCATCGCCTTCACCACTCAGATACCAAGTCCTGTGCTCTCGCTGTGGCAGTCAGCAATTTTACCAGTGTTTGTGAAAGTCCAAATCTTCCAGTGCCAAAATAAAGCACATCATTTGAATTGTTACACGATGAGATTCAAACCCATGCATGCAGAGCACAATGGATTAGCAGTCCATCGCCTTAACCACTCGGCCACCTCATCCTGTTTTTTGGAAGTTGCAAATGACCTTAAAATACTGTAGTTGCTGTATGTAAACCCTAGATTGAAATCAATGAAAGTTATGCAGAGCAATGGCAAGGACATGTGTCGATCCCATCGAGACATTTAACAAAGGTTTTGTCAGGCCGAGTGGTCTCCAGGGCTTGATTAAGTGTGTTGAGCTGTCGGTTCAAATCCCACCATTGAGGTTGCCCTTGGTGAAGTTATTCTTCAATACCTGAATCTTATTAGTCACTCTAGGATTGCTCAGGGATTCTATTTTCATGTTGGGCCATGTAAGAGAGGAAATAACAAATGTTGTGTGATTAGGTTGGTGTTATAATCCACACATGCATTTCATCGCCTTCACCACTCAGATACCAAGTCCTGTGCTCTCGCTGTGGCAGTCAGCAATTTTGCCAGTGTTTGTGAAAGTCAAAATCTTCCAGTGCCAAAATAAAGCACATCATTTTAATTGTTACACGATGAGATTCTAACCCATGCATGCAGAGCACAATGGATTAGCAGTCCATCGCCGTAACCACTCGGCCACCTCCTCCTGTATTTTAGAAGTGGAAAATTACCTTAAAAAACTGTAGTTGCTGTATGTAAACCCTAGATTGAAATCAATGAAAGTTAGGCAGAGCAATGGCAAGGCCATGTGTCGATCCCATCGAGACATTTAACAAATGTTTTGTCAGGCCGAGTGGTCTCAAGTGCTTGATTAAGTGTGTTGAGGTGTCGGTTTAAATCCAACCATTGAGGTTTCCCTTGGTGAAGCTATTCTTCAATACCTGAATCGTATTAGTCGTACTAGGATTGTGTAGGGACTCTATATTCATTTGGGGCCATGTAAGAGAGGAAATAACAAATGTTTTGAGAAGAGGTTGGTGTTATAATCCACACATGCAGTTCATCGCCTTCACCACTCAGATACCAAGTCCTGTGCTCTCGCTGTGGCAGTCAGCAATTTTACCAGTGTTTGTGAAAGTCCAAATCTTCCAGTGCCAAAATAAAGCACATCATTTGAATTGTTACACGATGAGATTCTAACCCATGCATGCAGAGCACAATGGATTAGCAGTCCATCGCAGTAACCACTCGGCCACCTCATCCTGTATTTTAGAAGAGGCAAATGACCTCAAAAAACTGTAGTTGCTGTATGTAAACCCTAGATTGAAATCAATGAAAGTTATGCAGAGCAATGGCAAGGACATGTGTCGATCCCATCGAGACATTTAACAAATGTTTTGTCAGGCCGAGTGGTCTCCAGGGCTTGATTAAGTGTGTTGAGGTGTCGGTTCAAATCCCACTATTGAGGTTGCCCTTGGTCAAGTTATTCTTCAATACCTGAATCTTATTAGTCGCTCTAGGATTGCGCAGGGATTCTATTTTCATGTGGGGCCATGTAAGAGAGGAAATAACAAATGTTGTGTGAAGAGGTAGTTGTTATAATCCACACATGCAGTTCATCGCCTTCACCACTCAGATACCAAGTCCTGTGCTCTCGCTGTGGCAGTCAGCAATTTTACCAGTGTTTGTGAAAGTCAAAATCTTCCAGTGCCAAAATAAAGCACATCATTTTAATTGTTACACGATGAGGATGGGATTCAAACCCATGCATGCAGAGCACAATGGATTAGCAGTCCATCGCCTTAACCACTCGGCCACCTCATCCTGTTTTTTGGAAGTTGCAAATGACCTTAAAATACTGTAGTTGCTGTATGTAAACCCTAGATTGAAATCAATGAAAGTTATGCAGAGCAATGGCAAGGACATGTGTCGATCCCATCGAGACATTTAACAAAGGTTTTGTCAGGCCGAGTGGTCTCCAGGGCTTGATTAAGTGTGTTGAGCTGTCGGTTCAAATCCCACCATTGAGGTTGCCCTTGGTGAAGTTATTCTTCAATACCTGAATCTTATTAGTCACTCTAGGATTGCTCAGGGATTCTATTTTCATGTTGGGCCATGTAAGAGAGGAAATAACAAATGTTGTGTGATTAGGTTGGTGTTATAATCCACACATGCATTTCATCGCCTTCACCACTCAGATACCAAGTCCTGTGCTCTCGCTGTGGCAGTCAGCAATTTTACCAGTGTTTGTGAAAGTCCAAATCTTCCAGTGCCAAAATAAAGCACATCATTTGAATTGTTACACGATGAGATTCTAACCCATGCATGCAGAGCACAATGGATTAGCAGTCCATCGCCGTAACCACTCGGCCACCTCATCCTGTATTTTAGAAGTGGCAAATGACCTCAAAAAACTGTAGTTGCTGTATGTAAACCCTAGATTGAAATCAATGAAAGTTATGCAGAGAAATGGCAAGGACATGTGTCGATCCCATCGAGACATTTAACAAATGTTTTGTCAGGCCGAGTGGTCTCCAGGGCTTGATTAAGTGTGTTGAGGTGTCGGTTCAAATCCCACTATTGAGGTTGCCCTTGGTGAAGTTATTCTTCAATACCTGAATCGTATTAGTCGCTCTAGGATTGCGCAGGGATTCTATTTTCATGTGGGGCCATGTAAGAGAGGAAATAACAAATGTTGTGTGAAGAGGTTGGTGTTATAATCCACACATGCAGTTCATTGCCTTCACCACTCAGATACCAAGTCCTGTGCTCTCGCTGTGGCAGTCAGCAATTTTACCAGTTTTTGTGAAAGTCAAAATCTTCCAGTGCCAAAATAAAGCACATCATTTTAATTGTTACACGATGAGATTCTAACCCATGCATGCAGAGCACAATGGATTAGCAGTCCATCGCCGTAACCACTCGGCCACCTCATCCTGTATTTTAGAAGTGGCAAATGACCTTAAAAAACTGTAGTTGCTGTATGTAAACCCTAGATTGAAATCAATGAAAGTTAGGCAGAGCAATGGCAAGGCCATGTGTCGATCCCATCGAGACATTTAACAAATGTTTTGTCAGGCCGAGTGGTCTCAAGTGCTTGATTAAGTGTGTTGAGGTGTCGGTTTAAATCCAACCATTGAGGTTTCCCTTGGTGAAGCTATTCTTCAATACCTGAATCGTATTAGTCGTACTAGGATTGTGCAGGGACTCTATATTCATGTGGGGCCATGTAAGTAGGGAAATAACAAATGTTTTGTGAAGAGGTTGGTGTTATAATCCACACATTCATCGCCTTCACCACTCAGATACCAAGTCCTGTGCTCTCGCTGTGGCAGTCAGCAATTTTACCAGTGTTTGTGAAAGTCAAAATCTTCCAGTGCCAAAATAAATCACAAAATTTTAATTGTTACATGATGAAGGTGGGATTTGAACCCATGCATGCAGAGCACAATGGATTAGCAGTCCATCGCCTTAACCACTCGGCCACCTCTTCCTGTATTTTAGAAGTGGAAAATGACCTTCAAAAACTGTAGTTGCTGTATGTAAACCCTAGATTGAAATCAATGAAAGTTAGGCAGAGCAATGGCAAGGCCATGTGTCGATCCCATCGAGACATTTAACAAATGTTTTGTCAGGCCGAGTGGTCTCAAGTGCTTGATTAAGTGTGTTGAGGTGTCGGTTCAAATCCAACCATTGAGGTTGCCCTTGGTGAAGCTATTCTTCAATACCTGAATCGTATTAGTCGCACTAGGATTGTGCAGGGACTCTATATTCATTTGGGGCCATGTAAGAGAGGAAATAACAAATGTTTTGAGAAGAGGTTGGTGTTATAATCCACACATGCAGTTCATCGCCTTCACCACTCAGATACCAAGTCCTGTGCTCTCGCTGTGGCAGTCAGCAATTTTACCAGTGTTTGTGAAAGTCAAAATCTTCCAGTGCCAAAATAAATCACCGAATTTTAATTGTTACACGATGAGGATGGGATTCGAACCCATGCATGCAGAGCACAATGGATTAGCAGTCCATCGCCTTAACCACTCGGCCACCTCATCCTGTTTTTTGGAAGTTGCAAATGACCTTAAAATACTGTAGTTGCTGTATGTAAACCCTAGATTGAAATCAATGAAAGTTATGCAGAGCAATGGCAAGGACATGTGTCGATCCCATCGAGACATTTAACAAAGGTTTTGTCAGGCCGAGTGGTCTCCAGGGCTTGATTAAGTGTGTTGAGCTGTCGGTTCAAATCCCACCATTGAGGTTGCCCTTGGTGAAGTTATTCTTCAATACCTGAATCTTATTAGTCACTCTAGGATTGCTCAGGGATTCTATTTTCATGTTGGGCCATGTAAGAGAGGAAATAACAAATGTTGTGTGATTAGGTTGGTGTTATAATCCACACATGCATTTCATCGCCTTCACCACTCAGATACCAAGTCCTGTGCTCTCGCTGTGGCAGTCAGCAATTTTACCAGTGTTTGTGAAAGTCCAAATCTTCCAGTGCCAAAATAAAGCACTTCATTTGAATTGTTACACGATGAGATTCTAACCCATGCATGCAGAGCACAATGGATTAGCAGTCCATCGCAGTAACCACTCAGCCACCTCATCCTGTATTTTAGAAGTGGCAAATGACCTCAAAAAACTGTAGTTGCTGTATGTAAACCCTAGATTGAAATCAATGAAAGTTATGCAAAGCAATGGCAAGGACATGTGTCGATCCCATCGAGACATTTAACAAAAGTTTTGTCAGGCCGAGTGGTCTCCAGGGCTTGATTAAGTGTGTTGAGGTGTCGGTTCAAATCCCACTATTGAGGTTGCCCTTGGTGAAGTTATTCTTCAATACCTGAATCTTATTAGTCGCTCTAGGATTGCGCAGGGATTCTATTTTCATGTGGGGCCATGTAAGAGAGGAAATAACAAATGTTGTGTGAAGAGGTTGTTGTTATAATCCACACATGCAGTTCATCGCCTTCACCACTCAGATACCAAGTCCTGTGCTCTCGCTGTGGCAGTCAGCAATTTTACCAGTGTTTGTGAAAGTCAAAATCTTCCAGTGCCAAAATAAAGCACATCATTTTAATTGTTACACAATGAGATTCTAACCCATGCATGCAGAGCACAATGGATTAGCAGTCCATCGCCGTAACCACTCGGCCACCTCATCCTGTATTTTAGAAGTGGCAAATGACCTTAAAAAACTGTAGTTGCTGTATGTAAACCCTAGATTGAAATCAATGAAAGTTATGCAGAGCAATGGCAAGGCCATGTGTCGATCCCATCGAGACATTTAACAAATGTTTTGTCAGGCCGAGTGGTCTCAAGTGCTTGATTAAGTGTGTTGAGGTGTCGGTTCAAATCCCACCATTGAGGTTGCCCTTGGTGAAGTTATTCTTCAATACCTGAATCTTATTAGTTGCTTTAGGATTGCCAAGGGATTCTATATTCATGTGGGGCCATGTAAGAGAGGAAATAACAAATGTTTTGTCAAAAGGTTGGTGTTATAATCCACACATGCAGTTCATCGCCTTCACCACTCAGTCAGATACTAAGTCCTGTGCTCTCGCTGTGGCAGTCAGCAATTTTACCAGTGTTTATGAAAGTCCAAATCTTCCAGTGCCAAAATAAAGCACAGAATCTTCCTTGTTACACAATGAGATTCTAACCCATGCAGGCAAAGCACAATAGATTAGCAGTCCATCGCCTTAACCACTCGGCCACCTCATCTGTATACTGGAAGTGGCAAATGACCTTAAAAAACTGTAGTTGCTGTAATGTAAACCCTAGATTGAAATCAATGAAAGTTAGGCAGAGCAATCGCAAGGCCATGTGTCGATCCCATCGAGACATTTATCAAACGTGTTGTCAGGCCGAGTGGTCTCCAGTGCTTGATTAAGTGTGTTGAGGTGTCGGTTCAAATCCCACCATTGAGGTTGCCCTTGGTGAAGCTATTCTTCAATACCTGAATCTTATTAGTCGCACTAGGATTGTGCAGGGACACTATATTCATGTGGGGCCATGTAAGAGAGGAAATAACAAATGTTTTGTGAAGAGGTTGGTGTTATAATCCACACATAGAGTTCATCACCTTCACCACTCAGATACCAAGTCCTGTGCTCTCGCTGTGGCAGTCAGCAATTTTACCAGTGTTTGTGAAAGTCCAAATCTCCCAGTGCCAAAATAAAGCACAGAATCTTAATTTTTACACGATGAGAATCTAACCCATGCATGCAGAGCACAATGGATTAGCAGTCCATCGCCTTAACCACTCGGTCACCTTATCCTGTATTTTAGAAGTGGCAAATGACCTTAAAAAACTGTAGTTGCTGTATGTAAACCCTAGATTGAAATCAATGAAAGTTAGGCAGAGCAATGGCAAGGCCATGTGTCGATCCCATCGAGACATTTAACAAATGTTTTGTCAGGCCGAGTGGTCTCAAGTGCTTGATTAAGTGTGTTGAGGTGTCGGTTTAAATCCAACCATTGAGGTTGCCCTTGGTGAAGCTATTCTTCAATAACTGAATCGTATTAGTTGCACTAGGATTGTGCAGGGACTGTATATTCATGTGGGGCCATGTAAGAGAGGAAATAACAAATGTTTTGTGAAGAGGTTGGTGTTATAATCCACACATAGAGTTCATCACCTTCACCACTCAGATACCAAGTCCTGTGCTCTCGCTGTGGCAGTCAGCAATTTTACCAGTGTATGTGAAAGTCCAAATCTCCCAGTGCCAAAATAAAGTACAGAATCTTAATTGTTACACGATGAGATTCGAACCCATGCACGCAGAGCACAATGGATTAGCAGTCCATCGCCTTAACCACTCGGCCACCTCATCCTGTATATAGGAAGTGGCAAATGACCTTAAAAAACTGCAGTTGCTGTATGTAAACCCTAGATTGAAATCAATGAAAGTTAGGCAGAGCAATGGCAAGGCCATGTGTCGATCCCATCGAGACATTTATTAAATGTTTTGTCAGGCCGAGTGGTCTCAAGTGCTTGATTAAGTGTGTTGAGGTGTCGGTTCAAATCCCACCATTGAGGTTGCCCTTGGTGAAGTTATTCTTCAATACCTGAATCTTATTAGTTGCTTTAGGATTGCCAAGGGATTCTATATTCATGTGGGGCCATGTAAGAGAGGAAATAACAAATGTTTTGTCAAGAGGTTGGTGTTATAATCCACACATGCAGTTCATCGCCTTCACCACTCAGTCAGATACTAAGTCCTGTGCTCTCGCTGTGGCAGTCAGCAATTTTACCAGTGTTTATGAAAGTCCAAATCTTCCAGTGCCAAAATAAAGCACAGAATCTTCCTTGTTACACAATGAGATTCTAACCCATGCAGGCAAAGCACAATAGATTAGCAGTCCATCGCCTTAACCACTCGGCCACCTCATCTGTATACTGGAAGTGGCAAATGACCTTAAAAAACTGTAGTTGCTGTAATGTAAACCCTAGATTGAAATCAATGAAAGTTAGGCAGAGCAATCGCAAGGCCATGTGTCGATCCCATCGAGACATTTATCAAACGTGTTGTCAGGCCGAGTGGTCTCAAGTGCTTGATTAAGTGTGTTGAGGTGTCGGTTCAAATCCCACCATTGAGGTTGCCCTTGGTGAAGCTATTCTTCAATACCTGAATCTTATTAGTCGCACTAGGATTGTGCAGGGACACTATATTCATGTGGGGCCATGTAAGAGAGGAAATAACAAATGTTTTGTGAAGAGGTTGGTGTTATAATCCACACATAGAGTTCATCACCTTCACCACTCAGATACCAAGTCCTGTGCTCTCGCTGTGGCAGTCAGCAATTTTACCAGTGTTTGTGAAAGTCCAAATCTCCCAGTGCCAAAATAAAGCACAGAATCTTAATTTTTACACGATGAGAATCTAACCCATGCACGCAGAGCACAATGGATTAGCAGTCCATCGCCTTAACCACTCGGTCACCTTATCCTGTATTTTAGAAGTGGCAAATGACCTTAAAAAACTGTAGTTGCTGTATGTAAACCCTAGATTGAAATCAATGAAAGTTAGGCAGAGCAATGGCAAGGCCATGTGTCGATCCCATCGAGACATTTAACAAATGTTTTGTCAGGCCGAGTGGTCTCAAGTGCTTGATTAAGTGTGTTGAGGTGTCGGTTTAAATCCAACCATTGAGGTTGCCCTTGGTGAAGCTATTCTTCAATAACTGAATCGTATTAGTTGCACTAGGATTGCGCAGGGATTCTATATTCATGTGGGGCCATGTAAGAGAGGAAATAACAAATGTTTTGTCAAGAGGTTGGTGTTATAATCCACACATGCAGTTCATCGCCTTCACCACTCAGATACTAAGTCCTGTGCTCTCGCTGTGGCAGTCAGCAATTTTAACAGTGTTTATGAAAGTCAAAATCTTCCAGTGCCAAAATAAAGCATAGAATTTTAATTATTACACGATGAGATTCAAACCCATGCACGCAGAGCACAATGGATTAGCAGTCCATCGCCTTAACCACTCGGCCACCTCATCCTGTATTTTGGAAGTGGCAAATGACCTTAAAAAACTGTAGTTGCTGTATGTAAACCCTAGATTGAAATCAATGAAAGCAATGGCAAGGCCATGTGTCGATCCCATCGAGACATTTAACAAACGTGTTGTCAGCCCGAGTGGTCTCCAGTGCTTGATTAAGTGTGTTGAGGTGTCGGTTCAAATCCCACCATTGAGGTTGCCCTTGGTGAAGCTATTCTTCAATACCTGAATCTTATTAGTCGCACTAGGATTGTGCAGGGACACTATATTCATGTGGGGCCATGTAAGAGAGGAAATAACAAATGTTTTGTAAAGAGGTTGGTGTTATAATCCACACATAGAGTTCATCGACTTCACCACTCAGATACCAAGTCCTGTGCTCTCGCTGTGGCAGTCAGCAATTTTACCAGTGTTTGTGAAAGTCAAAATCTTCCAGTGCCAATATTCTGTTATTTGCATGTGGCAAATGACCTTAACTGGTGCCTCTAGAGACAAAACCTCTCTCATCGTCACTCAATGCCTAGGCTTACCTCCACTGTACTCACATCCTACCATACCCTTGTCTGTACATTATGCCTTGAATCTATTCTTCCACGCCCAGAAATCTGCTCCTTTTGTTCTCTGTTCTGAACGCACTAGACGACCAGTTCTTATCGCCTTTACCCGTACCATTATGCTACTCCTCCTCTGTTCCTCTGGTGATGTA
This sequence comes from Oncorhynchus clarkii lewisi, assembly GCF_045791955.1. Classification (NCBI taxonomy): domain Eukaryota; kingdom Metazoa; phylum Chordata; class Actinopteri; order Salmoniformes; family Salmonidae; genus Oncorhynchus; species Oncorhynchus clarkii. The sequence continues at coordinate 3,405,554 of NC_092179.1, read as the reverse complement.
AAGGTTAAGCCTGCAGCCCCCAGCACCGCTCTCATTCCCCAGGCGTTCTCATTTGTTGACTCCTCTAACCGTAAAAGCCTTGGTTTCATGCATGTTAAAATCCAAAGCCTCTTCCCTAAGTTTGTTTTATTCACTGCTTTAGCACACTCCACCAACCCTGATGTCCTAGCCGTGTCTGAATCCTTGGCCACCAAAAATCTTGAAATTTCCATCCCCATCTACAAAATTTTCTGAAAAGATAGAACTGCCAAAGGGGGCGGAGTTGCAATGTACTGCAGAGATAGCCTGCAGAGATATCATACCATCCAGGTCTCTGCCCAAAACATTCGAGCTTCTACTTTTAAAAATCCACCTTTCCAGAAACAAGTCTCTCACCATTGTTGCTCTCACCCCCCTTAGCCCCCAGCTGTGCACTGGACACCATATTTGAATTGATTGCCCCCCATCTATCTTCAGAGTTCGTACTGTTAGGTGACCTAAACTGGGACATGCTTAACACACCGGCCATCCTCCAATCTAAACTAGATGCACTCAATATCACACAAATTATCAAGGGGACCTACCAGGTACAACCCTAAATCCGTAACCATGGGCAACCTCTTAGATATCATCCTGACTGCTTCCGTAATTGGTCCGTGGTCAAACGACCACACCTCATGACTGTCAAACGCTCCCTAAAACACTTCAGCGAGCAGGCCTTTCTAGTCGACCTGGCCCGGGTATCCTGCCTGGTTGCTATTTAAAAGTGCTTTCTTCGCCATCTTAAAGAGGCATGCCCCATTAAAAAAATGTAGAACTAAGAACAGATATAGGTTATTGGATATTGGTTCACCCCAGACTTGACTGCCCTTGATCAGCATAAAAACATCCTGTGGCGTTCTGCATTAGCATCGAATAGCCCCCGCGATATGCAACTTTTCAGGGAAGTCAGGAACCAATATACAGTCAGTTTGAAAAAAATAGCCCTAGCTTTCCTAACAGAAATGTTCATCCTGTAGCAATAATTCCAAAAAGATTTGGGACACTGTAAAGAATTAGAGCACCTCCTTCCAGCTGCCCACTGCCAAGAGGCTAGCAACCACTGTCACCAGCAATAAATCTACGATAATCGATAATTTCAATAAGCATTTTTCTACGGCTGGCCATACTTTCCACCCGGCCAACAGCTCTGCACGCCCTGCAGTAACTTGCCCAAGCACCCCCCGCTTCTCCTTCAGCCAAATCTAAACAGCTGATGTTCTGAAAGAGCTGCAAAATCTGGATCCCTACAAATCAGCTGGACTAGACAATCTGGACCCTCTCTTTCTAAAATGATCTGCCGAAATTGTTGCAACCCCCAATAGTAGCCTGTTCAACGTCTCTTTCGTATCGTCTGAGATCCCCAAAGATTGGAAAGCTGCTGCGGTCAACCCGCTCTTCAAAGGGGGAGACACTCTAGACCCAAACTGTTATACACCTACAGTTGAAGTCAGAAGTTTACATACACCTAGGTTGGAGTCATTAACTTCTTATGGGCAGGTGGGACGGTAACGAAATACATCAAAATAAAGCTTAACTTCTTGTTAATCCAGCTGCTGTGTCAGATTTCAAAAAGGCTTTACGGCGAAAGCACACCATGTGATTATCTGAGAACAGCACGCCGCATACAAAAGCATGAAAACTTATTTCAACCAGGCAGGTGCAAAAAGTCAAAAATAGCAATATAATAAATGCCTTACCTTTGGTGATCTTCTTCTGTTGGCCCTCCAAAAGGTCCCGGATACATCACAAAGGGTTATTTTTGTTCGATAATGTCCTTCTTTATATCCATAAAAACTCAGTTTAGCTGAGAAGAAGTTAACAGATCACCGACTATTTCAAATCCCACCGTACCTTCTCCACTATGCAATCTGGTTTCCGAGCTGGTCATCGGTGCACCTCAGCCACACTCAAGGTCCAAAACGATATCATAACCGCGATCGATAAAAGACAGTACTGTGAAGCCGTCTTCATTGACCTGGCCAAGTCTTTCGACTCTGTCAATCACCAAAACACACCGCAGGACCTTGGTATGCTTCTTACAAAGCCACTCCTTCGTTGCCCGGGCGGTGTGTTTGGGATCATTGTCATGCTGAAAGACCCAGTCACGTTTCATCTTCTATGCCCTTGCTGATGGAAGGAGGTTTTCACTCAAATACTCACAATACATGGCCCCATTCATTCTTTCCTTTACACGGATCAGTCGTCCTGGACCCTTTGCAGAAAAACAGCCCCAAAGCATGATGTTTCCACCCCCATGCTTCACAGTAGGTATGGTGTTCTTTGGATGCAACTCAGCATTCTTTGTACTCCAAACACGACGAGTTGAGTTTTTACCAAAAAGTTATATTTTGGTTTCATCTGACCATATGACATTCTCCCAATCTTCTTCTGGATCATCCAAATGCTCTCTAGCAAACTTCAGACGGGCCTGGACATGTACTGGCTTAAGCAGGGGGACACGTCTGGCACTGCAGGATTTGAGTCCCTGGCGGCGTAGTGTGTTACTGATGGTAGGCTTTGTTACTTTGGTCCCAGCTCTCTGCAGGTCATTCACTAGGTCCCCCCGTGTGGTTCTGGGATTTTTGCTCACCGTTCTTGTGATCATTTTGACCCCACGGGGTGAGATCTTGCGTGGAGCCCCAGATCCAGGGAGATTATCAGTGGTCTTGTATGTCTTCCATTTCCTAATAATTGCTCCCACAGTTGATTTCTTCAAACCAAGATGCTTACCTATTGCAGATTCAGTCTTCCCAGCCTGGTGCAGGTCTACAATTTTGTTTCTGGTGTCCTTTGACAGCTCTTTGGTCTTAGCCATAGTGAAGTTTGGAGTGTGACTGTTTGAGGTTGTGGAGAGGTGTCTTTTTTACTGATAACAAGTTCAAACAGGTGCCATTACTACAGGTAACGAGTGGAGGACAGAGGAGCCTCTTAAAGAAGAAGTTACAGGTCTGTGAGAGCCAGAAATCTTGCTTCTTTGTAGGTGACCAAATACTTATTTTCCACCATAATTTTTAAATAAATTCATTAAAAAAATCCTACAATGTGATTTTCTGGATTTTTTTTCTCATTTTGTCTGTCATAGTTGAAGTGTACCTATGATGAAAATTACAGGCCTCTCTCATCTTAAAGTGGGAGAATTTGCACAATTGGTGGCTGACTAAATACTTTTTTGCCCCACTGTATATACCGTTACACATGCACTTATCACATAGTATTCCATACATAAATTAAAGGTCATGCAACCTGAGTTGAAACCTGAGTGAGGTGCACATGTACATAAACAGATACATGTGCAATATATTCATGTGTTGGACACTTGATACGGTCACATGATTTTGTTGTGGTATGGCACAAAATAATGTTACGACCACATATCACAATTAATTGTATATATCAATATTTTACTAAGTGGATGGTCTCTACAGAAGGTGTAAACAGTACAGCCAAATGGTTCGTTGCATAGTAGGAATATCATAAATAGGTAGTGTCAATATAAATAACATACGGTACAGTATGTACAAGAACAATATCAGTGATAGACGAGGTAGTTATATGCATACAATCAGGGGTAAAGTGGCTGAGCAGCAGGACAAAAAAAAAAAACGTACGTGAGTGTGTTAGGAGAGAGTCATGTGAATAGAGGCACTGCAGATCGTGCTGATGACTGGTCCGTCCAAACCACGCATGAACAAGGGAATCAATATTCAGAGAGACTGTTTCTGTCCTGCCTTTGACTTTGGTGCAGGGCATGTAATGTCCATAGTCTCTTCATTGCAAAACTCCCTGATCTTCTCAAAAAGATCAGTTTGTCTTGCTGTGTCCAGTCCAGGTGGTGCTTGTACAGGCAGACCATCAACGGGCAGAAGGATGCTAAGCAGCTGAAACCTGGTTCCGAAAGTCCGGACGCTCCTTGGCGACAACACCAGGCTCCAGAGCATCAAAGCTGTAAAACAGGGAATAACAACAACAACAAAAAATCAAAAGACACAACAACCCTGCACACCATTAATTCACCTCCCAAGTTTAGATAAGAATAACCTCATACAATGAAAATTGTTTTACCTGAAGTGCTGGTACTGCTTGATCTGTGGCAGCAGCCTGAAGTACGGAGTCAGGTGTTGTTGCCAGCCATAGCTTTCCACCAGCACCGTACCAGCCTCCAGTCCAACCAGCTCTGGGATGTTGACCTGTCACAGTGCTGTCCTTCACAACACCAGCAATCTCAGACAAAGTGTTCACTCTGTTCTTTCTGAAGCGCTTCTTGATGAGGTCGAAGCACCAGCCATGGGCAAACTTGGTGTGGCCTGTGATCAGGAAGTGAAGGTCCAGATTGTGGTGGAGGTTGTGAATACCATTGCACAAACTTGTTCTTGTTTTGGCCACTGCAGTTCTCACAATTCAGGTCCACACGTGTTTTCCCAACTCCGTAGTTGAAGAAATGGTGCCTGTAGTTGATGACAGTGCTGCTGCCTTTGCTTGCTTGGGCCAGCTCTCTTTTTAATGACTGGTGGATTAGAGTCAGGTGGGTTCTACTGATTGATGCTGACAGACAAATTCCAGATACAAATATTTTAGCATTATTTTACAATAAATGCAAAAAAACTGGCATTCTGCTTTATCACTGCACACAGTTCATACAGGGAATGTTAGCTACTGTAGCTAACAGTAAGCTTTAACTAGCATTACAATACAGATTTGCTAGCTATGACAAAATTAACTTCTTTGGGGTAGTGGGCAGTATTTTCACGTCCGGATGAAAAGCGTGCCCAGAGTAAACTGCCTGCTACTCAGGCCCAGATCCTAGGATATGCATAGTATATTTGGATAGAAAACACTCTGAAGTTTCTAAAACTGTTTGAATGATATATGCGAGTATAACAGAACTCATATGACAGGCAACAACCTGAGAAAAAAATTAACCAGGAAGTGGGAAATCTGAGGTTTGTAGGTTAACTCTTTGCTTATCCAAGATACAGTGGAAATGGGGTCATGTTGCACTTCCTAATGCTTCCACCAGATGTCACTTTTCGTTCGTACTTTCCGCTGGATCTCTTTGGATTGATTTGTCGTTTGAGCGCCGTACTCAGATTATTGCATGGTTTGCTTTTTCCGTAAAGTTTTTTTTTTAAATCTGACACAGCGGTTGCATCAAGGAGAAGTTGATCTAAAATTCCATGTATAACGTGTATTTTCATCAACATTTATGATGACTATTTCTGGAAATTGATGTGGCTCTCAGCAAAATCACTTAATCTTTCATGTGCCTTAATATAAAACTTACACGTTCGAGAAGGCATTTCTGCCAAAAAAAAATGCATTTTGATAAAATAAAAATGTACGTTCAAAAGGCTCTCCTGTAAAGTCGTGATTTGCGACAGACGCCTAGTTTCCTGAATCAGGTCACAAAGTAACCCGTTTTTCCCCACGTACAAGTCTCTCACCTGAGCCCTACCACTATTCTGCCTGGTCCATTTCTCCCACCAGTACAGCAGGAGCATGAGAGAAGTTTGAATGTTCTCTCTCCATACTCACTCCACATGCGTGGTCTCAGGACTCATGGCGCACTCCTGCTGCCCATACCCAGGTTACAGATAGGAGTGTTAAAAGTCACTTTTGCATTGAACGCCTTGGTTCTTTCTTCAGCCGGTTAGGAAGGGGTTTAGGTTCACACTGTTCGGTTCAATTATCTCTTTCATTCATTAAGATACCATCTGATGGCCCTCCCGAGTGGCACAGTGGTCTAAGCTGTGCCACTAGAGATTCTAGGTTTGAGTCCAGGCTCTGTCGCAACCGGCCGCGACTGGGAGGCAGCGCACAATTGGCCCAGCGTCGTCTGGGTTAGGCCAGCAGGGATATCCTTGTCTCATCATGCACTAGCGACTCCTGGGGTGGGCCGGGCGCAGTGCACACTGACACGGTTGCCAGGTGTACGGTGTTTCTTCCGACACATTGGTGCCGCTGGCTTCCGGGTTGGATGGGCATTGTGTCAAGAAGCAGTGCGGCTTGGTTGGGTTGTGTTTCGGAGGACGCATGGCTCTCGACCTTCGCCTCTTCCGAGTCCGTACGGGAGTTGTAGCGATGAGACAAGACTAACTACTACCAATAGAATACCACGAAATTGGGAAGAAAAAAGGGCTGACAAATACAACAAAAATAGATACCGTGTCACATTTGCCATAACTTGAGTGAGAACAGAGCAAAACAATCAGTTTAAGACACTTTGAATCTGGAAATCCAGACCATCCATTATGATAAATTATATTCTCAATACCAATATCTCTAAGACAAAAGTCAGAGTATAACATGCGGTTACTGTTGAAACCATTTTCAAAATTTAATCATACTCCCTTTTTTTTACTGGCCACCTCTCTGAAGAGTTACCAGATCAGGGCGTTAGTACCCCAACCCAAGGGGGAGTCCCAACAATCCAGCAGACCCAATCTGGTGAAATTCGTATTGAAACAAAGACAAAAATTAAGTCAGCAATACACATGTCACAATCCATTTGGAGTGACTGTCATCCCTTAACATATTTTTCCTTCTATATACACAGACTGAACAAAGTACATTTGTATATTTACCCGAAGACCATGCCCCCAGGTACCTGGTAATTTTCCCTTCCAACACATGATTCAAAAACATGTTACATAAAAAATAAACCAGTTCAAATAACCAATCAATTTAGAATTACAACTCTTGATAACCCCATAAGGAAATAATCTCATAAAGTAATGGAAAAATAGAACAGAAACTGGTGTTTCTCATTCATTATATTATAAAATCCCACCTGTTTCGATCATTTCCTGTGAGATTGGTGAGAACTGATCAGAAAGTCAGGATACTGGGCATTCGACACCATTAAATAGTTCCTTTCCTTGTCCTTCAGAAACCATTTAAAAAACATGTCCATCCTTCTGCATACCCAATTTAAAAACAAATTGAAAAGACCCCACAAAATGAATCCCGCGGTATTAACACCAATAACAAATATTCATACCTGGTGAGTTGTGTGTGCATGCTAGTGTGGTAAACCGTAGGTTAAAACACACATGAACAGGCCTTACTTATCTGGGAACTCTGTTTATGGCCTAATCCACATTTATACCTAACTGCTGAAAACCAGTTTCGGGGAACATTCCAACGATAGATAATGAAACCCCCTCCTCTTCCGGAAAAGAAAGTGTACATTGTTAGCATTCACTTTGCTACATCTTAAATCAGCAATCCAAAAGTATTAATTATAAACCAACCATGATAATGGTAAATCCACTGTCCTTACTCTAATCATTAAATGTTTGTTTTAATCCACCCAATCATTTATGTATCCTTTATTTAGCATCTACTATCCTTATCTCGCAACCGAGTCTAATGTTGCCGTGTCTAACTGTTCACTGGTCTCTTTTCCCCATGATTCTCCATAACCACAATGTTCATGAACTAAACAGTTTAAAACTTAATTTTAGATTTTGTAACCCTAATGCTTTTCTCGTGACTCCTATCGCCCACTATAAAAATCTATTTCAGAATAAGACATAAAATGTCTGAGATTAAACCCCTCCCCAAAGTGTTCTGAGTTTGCAAGGAGTGTTTGGCCAGATCATTTGACTTTTTTTGCCTCTATAGAATCCATCCCCCTGGCCCCCATTTCACCTAGATTCTTCAACCCAAAATACTTTTTCCTGTAGCAAATTCATCCAGTTTCTCATAAGGAATCCACAATATTTGATCCCAGGCATATATCACTTTTCAATACTACGTCTCCCTTCACATAGAAACTGTATCTTCAATGGACCACTATCAATCTATCCGAGGCCATACACCACTGTGTGAAAGTTCCCTGTCCCGTTACTTTCAGGAATGTATGCTGCTGTTTTGACAAAGATGCAAAGGCTTGCATCTCAGCATACCCCCGAATGCAGCGGGTTCAGTGGTCTCCATTACAGGTCGACACTCATTCTTCCATTGACCGATAGCCCCACATCTAAAACAGGGAGCTAACCCCTTGTGCCTTGGAAAGGGTAGCAAACCAGTGCTCTTGCTGTTTCTTTGTCCTACCGTAGCAATTGAGACCCCTTTAAAGAAACTTGTTGAAATCGGACACTGTGGTGGGATTAACAAGGCTTTACGACAAAAGCATACCATGCAATTATGTTAGGTCAGTACCTAGTCACAAAAAAAACAGCATTTTTTCCAGCCAAAAGAGAAGATTCACAAAAAGCAGAAAAAATGAATCACTAACCTTTGATGATCTTCAGATGGCACTCATATAACTTCATGTTACACAATACATGCATGTTTTGTTCGATAAAGTTCATATTCATATGCAAAAATCTGTTAACATTGGCTCGTTGTTATGTTTTGCCTCCAAAGCATCCAGTGAAAGTGCAGAGAACCACATCCATTTACAGAAATACTCAAATGTTAATGAAAATACAACATATGCATGTAATTAAAGATATACTTCTCCTTATTAATGCAACCGCTGTGTCAGATTTCAAGAAAGCTTTACGGAAAAAGCACAACATGGAATAATCTGAGTACAGCGCTCAGAGACCAAAACAAGCAATACAGATACCCGTTATGGAGTCAAAGTCAGAAATTGCATTGTAAATATTAACTTACCTTTGATGTTCTTCATCAGAATGCACTCACAGAAATCCCAGTTCCACAATAAATGTTATTTTTGTTTGACGAAGTCCATAATTTGTCCAAATACCTCCTTTTTGTTCAGCATTTAGTACAGTAATCCAAATGCGCAGGCACAAGGTCCAGACAAAGCCAAAAAGTTATATTATAGTTCGTAGAAACATGTCAAACGATGTATATAAATCTTCAATAATGTTTCAACCGGAGAATTCCTTTGTCTTTAGAAATGTAAGGGAACGGAGCTAATTCAAGGGCCATGACTCAATCAGCTCTCATTCTCTCCCACTTCACAGTAGAAGCCTCAAGGTTCTAAAGACTGTTAACATCTAGTGGAAGCCTTAGGAAGTGCAATATGACCCCACAGACACTGTATATTGGATAGGCCAAGACTTGAAAACCTCAGATTTCCCACTTCCGGTTTGGATTTTTGCCTGCCATATGAGTTCTGTTATAATCACAGACATCATTCAAACAGTTTTAGAAACTTCAGTGTTTTCTATCCTACACTAATAATATGTGTAGGATAATAAAATATATATAATATCCTATCCTAATCTACTAATATGCATATCCTAGCATCTGGGCCTGAGCAGCAGGCAGTTTACTCTGGGCACGCGTTTCATCCGGATGTGAAAATACTGCCCCCCTACCCCAAAGAAGTTAAACCAAGTTTATTAATTCCAGAGTGTTGAACAGGCAGACACAAAACACAGATGACGCAATCTCAATCGCACACTGCCCTTTCCCACCTGGACAAAAGAAACACCTATGTGAGAATTATGTTCATTGACTTCAGCTCAGCGTTCAACACCATAGTGCCCACGAAGCTCATCACTAAGATAAGGACCCTGTGACTAAACACCTCCCTCTGCAACAGGATCCTGGGATTCCTGACGGGCCACCCCCAGGTTGTAAGGGTAGGCAACAACATGTCTCCCATGCTGATCCTCAAAACTGGGGCCCCTCAGGGTTGTGTACTTACTGCACGGCCAGGCACGACGCCAACACCATCATTATGTTCGCTGATGACAGTGGTAGGCCTGATCACAGACAACGATGAGACAGCCTATAGGGAGGAGGTCAGAGACCTGGCAGTGTGGTGCCAGGACAACATCCTCTCCCTCAAATGTGAGCAAGACAAAAGGAGCAGATTGTGGACTACAGGAAAAAGCCAGCGGAACAGGCATCCATTAACATCAACAGGGATGTAGTGGAGCGGGTCGAGAGCTTAAAGTTCCTTGGTGTCCACATCACCAATGAACTATCATGTTCCAAACACACCAAGACAGTCATGAAGAGGGCATGACAGAACCCACCTCCTAGGAGACTGAAAAGATTTGGCATGGGTCCCCAGATCCTCAAAATGTTCTATAGCTGAACCATCGAGAGCATCCTGACCAGTTGCATCAACACCTGGTATGGCAACTGCTTGGCATCTGACCATAAGGCGCTACAGAGGGTAGTGCATATGGCTCAGTAAATCACTGAGGCCAAGCTTTCTGCCATCCAGGACCTACATAATAGGCAGTGTCAGAGGAAAGCCCATAAAATTGTCAAAGACTCCAGTCACCCAAGTCAGACAGTTCTCTATGCTACCACATGGCAAGCGGTACCGGAGCGCCAAGACTAGGACGAAAAGGCTCTGACAGCTTCTACCCCAAGCGATAAGACTGCTGAACAATTAATCAAATGGCCACCGGACTAGTTACATTGACCCCCCCCACGTCGCACCTACCGATATTTTACAAATTACCTCAACCCGTACCCCCGTACCCCCGCACACTGACTCGCTACCAGTACCAGTACCTGTTACTGTTATTGTCTTACTTTAGTTTATTTGGTAAATATTTTCTTAACTCTTCTTGAACTGCACTGTTGGTTAAGGGCTTGTAAAGTAAGCTTTTCACTGTAAGGTCTACGCTTGTTGTATTTGGCGCATGTGACATTGAGATTCACACAAGAATTGATATTTAACCCTTTCTCCAATGCCGAGTCTCCTCCCACACATCAGAACAGCCACTGCATCTATTGCTAGACAGAACCTTAGTGATATCTGTTCTTCCTCAGAACTCTGCACCACAGTGCTCATTCCTCCCCAACTCACGGCTGTCATAGTCTGGTACCAGTCACGATCTCTTCTCCTCCGAGGATCCCTCCCGGCTAACATATCCTGACAATGTAAACGTTATACATTACCCTCTCCCTCTGTGACATGAATAAGTATATTTCATATTCTCAGAACCCAACAATGACACTTTATGCACTTATGACAAACTATTTATTCCCTGTTATGAACGGGATATCAGATAGCTTTCGATCTACGACGGTCCATTATGTTGTGTCCAGGGGTAGACATTAGGGTAGGGCCTGATTTTGTAACTAGGCATGACTTTCACTTAAAACCAAGCCCATCACCAGTCCCATCCCCTTTGGGCCAGGACAAAACAGCTTGGCAGCTGTTTTTTTTATTTTATGTACCAAACAGCTTGGTACATCATACTGTACCTTTCCACTCAGATCTCTCCTCACCTGCTCCCTCCACTAATCATGTGTCCCAAACCTCTTCTCTGCCCCCTCCCAGTCTCCCCCTCTCTCCAGTGAGTGATGAAATGGATTTGAAACCTTGCAAGTTATTAAAGATCAGTCCAGTTGAGCTGTGTTGAACTGCAGTTCCTTACTGCTCGTACCGGATTGGTTGTTCAGCTCCCCACAAACAGACCTCAGTCACTCACTGGCTGCACACCAATTCTATTCTATTTTTTTTCTTCTTAAAACTGCATTGTTGGTTAAGGGCATGTAAGTAAGCATTTCACTGTAAGGTTTTCACCTGTTGTACTCGGCACGTGACAAATAAAATGTGATGTTCATGGTAATCTATTGAGTGTTAAAGTGAGAAAGGCTATTCTCCATTCAAATGAACTTTTAAGTGATGTTAGTTTTGAGAAATGCAACTTTGTTATATGTCACGCTCAAAACTGTAGCCTAGTTTATATTGTAAGAGCATTTGAAAAGAGAACACTAAAAGTTTTGCTCCCCCCAACTTGTAATGCATACTCAGGGAGAAAAAGGTGTAGATTCACACACAGAGCATGGCAGATGTTAATTAAGCCTTCGCAGAAGGCAGAAATTGTGGTCACAGGCAGACAAATTGTCAAACATAGGTAGGCAGTAAAAAAAACAAATACCTCACAACCATACTAACAGAAAGAACTGAACTAAATAGGGAGCTGGAGAGACAGAACATTGTTGGCGGAGGTACTTCGCTATTTCGTGGTTCAGGCGTTCCGTCTGCCCGTTGGGTCTGGGGGTGGTACGCGGAGGAGAGGTTGAGGGCGACCCCCAGTCGGTCACAGAAGGCTCGCCACACCCGGGAGACAAACTGGGGCCCAAGGTCAGAGATGGTGTCCTCTGGAATCCCATACAGCCGGAACACCTGCTGGAATATATACTCCGCCACTTCCATGGCGTTAGGTAGATGAGGAACCAGACAACACATTTTACAAGAGGTTACCAGAGGATTCAGGAAGGTCTGTGATGAAGTCAACAGCTAATTTGGACCAGGGTCTGTGGGGGATTGGCAAAAGTTGAAGCTTCCCAGAAGGGAGATGAGGGCTTTTGGTTTGGGCGCAGACTGAACAGGAGAGTACGTAATCCCGTACTTCGAATGCCAGTGAGGACCACCAGAAATCCCGGGCTAGAAGTTCAGTGGTTTGTGTAATGCCCGGATGTCCTGACCCCAAGGACGTGTGATACCATTGCATCAGTTGGGGTCCAACAGCTGCTGGTACACAACTTTTCCCAGCTGGTGTCTCAGGAGGAGCCGGGTCGGTGGTTAGGGCTTCTTGTATGGCACGGTGAACCTCTCACTGTACCGGTTCCCTAATGCAAGAGGAAGAAAGAATGGGTGTAGGGTCTGAGTTGCTGGTCGGAAGGTCAAACTGGCAGGAGAGAGCATCAGCATTTATGTTATTCTCTCCAGGGATGTAAGTAACATGAAAATGGAAGCGTGTGCAGGTGAGCCCAGCGGACTTGTCTGGAGTTTAACCTCTTGGCCCCTCTGATATATTCCAGATTACGATGATCTGTTAGGACGAGAAAGGGATGTTGTGCGCCCTCCAACCAGTGGCGCCACTCCTTGAGGGCCAGCTTGCTGCAAAGGAGTTCTGTTCCCCACATAATTCGTAATTCCTCTCAGCGGGGATAACTTCCTGGAGAAGGCACAGGGATGTGATTTGGGAGGTGTTCCCACCCACAGAGAGTATGTCGCCTACTTAGGAGGCATCCATCTCCAGGGTGAAAGGAATGGTCAGATCAGGTTGGTGAAGGACAGGAGCTGAGGTGAAGAGGCGTTGCGCTAGCGGAACCCCTCGACAACATTCCGCTGAAGAGGCAGCGAGCGAAATTCAAAAATATTTTTTTGAAATATGTAACTTCACATTAACAGCAAATGAAAGATAAACATCTTGTTAATCTATCCATGGTGTCCGATTTCAAAAAAGTAAAAAACAAAAACAGCAATTTCTCCAGCCAAAGATAGAGTAACAAAATGCAGAAATAGTTCAAATTAAATCACTAACCTTTGATGATCTTCATAGGACATCATGTTACACAATACATGTATGTTTTGTTCGATAATGTGCATATTTATATCCCAAAATCTCAGTTTACATTGGCGCCTTACGTGCAGTAATGTTTTGATTCCAAAACATCTGGTGATTTTGCAGAAATACTCATAAACATTGATAAAAGATACAAGTGTTATTCACAGAATTAAAAGATAGACTTCTCCTTAATGCAACCGCTGTGTCAGATTTTAAAAAAACTTTGCGGAAAAAGCATAATCTGAGAACGGAGCTCAGATCCCAAAACAGCCAGAGGAATATCCACCATTTTGGAATCAACACCTTAAATGTTCACTTACCTTTGATTAACTTCATCAGAATGCACTACCAGGAATTCCCAGTTTGACAATAAATGACTGATTTGTTCCATAAAGTTCCATCATTTATGTCCAACTAGCCACTTGTTAGCGTGTTCAGCCCAGTAATCCATCTTCATGAGGCGCAGGCACTTCATCCAGACAAAAACTCGAAAAGTTCCGTTACAGTCCTTTAGAAACATGTCAAACGATGTATGGAATCAATCTTTAGGATGTTTTTAACATAAAACAACAATAATGTTCCAACCGGAGAATTCCTTTGTCTTCAGAAAAGCACTGAAACGAGAGGCAATTCTGTCGGGAGCGCGCGTCATGAGACCAAGGTTCTCTGCCAGACCACTGACTCAGATCTCATGAGCCCCTGCTTTATAGTATAATCCTCATTCAAGTTTCTAAAGACGGTTGACATCTAGTGGAAGCCGTAGGAAGTGCAACTTTAGCCATATCTCAATGTGTAGTCGGTAGGCCAAGCTTTGAAAAACTACAAACCTCAGATGTCCCCCTTCCTGGTTGGATTTCTCAGGTTAACCTGCCATATGAGTTCTGTTATACTCAGACGTCATTCAAACAGTTTTAGAAACTTCAGAGTGTTTTCTATCCAAAACTAATAATATGCATATATCAGCATCTGGGACAGAGTAGCAGGCAGTTTACTCTGGGCACCTTATTCATCCAAACTACTCAATACTGCCCCCCTGTCACCAAGAAGTTAATGGGGTTGTGCTCAATGTATTTGCTGCATTGCATCAGAAATCCCTGACATTTCCCAGGTGAACAGTCATATTTTCCAGGCGTGGGTATGAACGAAGGAGGGCTATGGGTTACGATACCTGGCATCAGAGGAGTAGGGATAGGCTGGCAGAGAAGATGGCACATTTCCTACATAAGCTCCTCTTGCTGGGTTAGGCGCATTTCCTCCATAAGCTCCTCTTGCTGGGTTAGGCGCATTTCCTCCATAAGCTCCTCTTGCTGGGTTAGGCGCCACTGTAGCTCCACTGAATGCATTCCATTTTTAGGTGAGAGTGTGTAATGGATACTCATGCAGAAAAAATAGTGTTGATACACACGCAGAGCGTGGCATATGTTTATTAAGCCTTCGCAGAAGGCAGGAATCGTGGTCGCAGGCAATGGTCAAACACAGGTAGGCAGTCAAAATCAACAACCATACAAACAGAAAGAACTGAACTAAATAGGGAGCTGATGAGACCAGGTGAGAAATGATCACAGGTGAAATCAATGAACAAAAATGAAAGACAGGGCTACGTTCCAGAAAACAAAGAAACAGGGCTAAGTTCAAAGAAAAAGAACACAAGGTTGACTAAGAAAAGAAAAGCAGAACCAACCCACAACTTCCGGCGCCGACAGAGATGGCCGCCTCGCTTCGCGTTCCTAGGAAACTATGCAGTTTTTTGTTTTTTTACGTGTTATTTCTTACATTAGTACCCCAGGTCATCTTAGGTTTCATTACATACAGTCGAGAAGAACTACTGAATATAAGATCAGCGTCAACTCACCATCAGTACGACCAAGAATATGTTTTTCGCGACGCGGATCCTGTGTTCTGCCTTACAAACAGGACAACGGAGTGGATTCCATGCAGCGACCCAAAAAAACAACTCCGAAAAAGAGGGAAAGGAGGCGGTCTTCTGGTCAGACTCCGGAGACGGGCACACCGTGCACCACTCCCTAGCATTCTTCTTGCCAATGTCCAGTCTCTTGACAACAAGGTTGATGAAATCCGAGCAAGGGTAGCATTCCAGAGGGACATCAGAGACTGTAACGTTCTTTGCTTCACGGAAACGTGGCTCACTGGAGAGACGCTATCCGAGGCGGTGCAGCCAACGGGTTTCTCCACGCATCGCGCAGACAGAAACAAACATCTTTCTGGTAAGAAGAGGGGCGGGGGCGTATGCCTTATGACTAACGTGACATGGTGTGATGAAAGAAACATACAGGAACTCAAATCCTTCTGTTCACCTGATTTAGAATTCCTCACAATCAAATGTAGACCGCATTATCTACCAAGAGAATTCTCTTCGATTATAATCACAGCCGTATATATCCCCCCCAAGCAGACACATCGATGGCTCTGAATGAACTTTATTTGACTCTTTGCAAACTGAAAACCATTTATCCGGAGGCTGCATTCATTGTAGCTGGGGATTTTAACAAGGCTAATCTGAAAACAAGACTCACTAAATTTTATCAGCATATCGATTGCGCAACCAGGGGTGGAAAGACCTTGGATCATTGTTACTCTAACTTCCGCGACGCATATAAGGCCCTGCCCCGCCCCCCTTTCGGAAAAGCTGACCACGACTCCATTTTGTTGATCCCTGCCTACAGACAGAAACTAAAACAAGAGGCTCCCACGCTGAGGTCTGTCCAACGCTGGTCCGACCAAGCTGACTCCACACTCCAAGACTGCTTCCACCACGTGGACTGGGACATGTTTCGTATTGCGTCAGACAACAACATTGACGAATACGCTGATTCGGTGTGCGAGTTCATTAGAACGTGCGTTGAAGATGTCGTTCCCATAGCAACGATTAAAACATTCCCTAACCAGAAACCGTGGATTGATGGCAGCATTCACGTGAAACTGAAAGCGCGAACCACTGCTTTTAATCAGGGCAAGGTGTCTGGTAACATGACCGAATACAAACAGTGCAGCTATTCCCTCCGCAAGGCTATCAAACAAGCTAAGCGTCAGTACAGAGACAAAGTAGAATCTCAATTCAACGGCTCAGACACAAGAGGCATGTGGCAGGGTCTACAGTCAATCACGGACTACAGGAAGAAATCCAGCCCAGTCACGGACCAGGATGTCCTGCTCCCAGGCAGACTAAATAACTTTTTTGCCCGCTTTGAGGACAATACAGTGCCACTGACACGGCCTGCAACGAAAACATGCGGTCTCTCCTTCACTGCAGCCGAGGTGAGTAAGACATTTAAACGTGTTAACCCTCGCAAGGCTGCAGGCCCAGACGGCATCCCCAGCCGCGCCCTCAGAGCATACGCAAACCAGCTGGCCGGTGTGTTTACGGACATATTCAATCAATCCCTATACCAGTCTGCTGTTCCCACATGCTTCAAGAGGGCCACCATTGTTCCTGTTCCCAAGAAAGCTAAGGTAACTGAGCTAAACGACTACCGCCCCGTAGCACTCACTTCCGTCATCATGAAGTGCTTTGAGAGACTAGTCCAAGGACCATATCACCTCCACCCTACCTGACACTCTAGACCCACTCCAATTTGCTTACCGCCCAAATAGGTCCACAGACGATGCAATCTCAACCACACTGCACACTGCCCTAACCCATCTGGACAAGAGGAATACCTATGTGAGAATGCTGTTCATTGACTACAGCTCGGCATTCAACACCATAGTACCCTCCAAGCTCGTCATCAAGCTCGAGACCCTGGGTCTCGACCCCGCCCTGTGCAACTGGGTACTGGACTTACTGACGGGCCGCCCCCAGGTGGTGAGGGTAGGCAACAACATCTCCTCCCCGCTGATCCTCAACACTGGGGCCCCACAAGGGTGCGTTCTGAGCCCTCTCCTGTACTCCCTGTTCACCCACGACTGCGTGGCCACGCACGCCTCCAACTCAATCATCAAGTTTGTGGACGACACAACAGTGGTAGGCTTGATTACCAACAACGACGAGACGGCCTACAGGGAGGAGGTGAGGGCCCTCGGAGTGTGGTGTCAGGAAAATAACCTCACACTCAACGTCAACAAAACTAAGGAGATGATTGTGGACTTCAGGAAACAGCAGAGGGAACACCCCCCTATCCACATCGATGGAACAGTAGTGGAGAGGGTAGCAAGTTTTAAGTTCCTCGGCATACACATCACAGACAAACTGAATTGGTCCACTCACACAGACAGCATCGTGAAGAAGGCGCAGCAGCGCCTCTTCAACCTCAGGAGGCTGAAGAAATTTGGCTTGTCACCAAAAGCACTCACAAACTTCTACAGATGCACAATCGAGAGCATCCTGGCGGGCTGTATCACCGCCTGGTACGGCAACTGCTCCGCCCTCAACCGTAAGGCTCTCCAGAGGGTAGTGCCCTCCAGGACACCTACACCACACGATGTCACAGGAAGGCCATAAAGATCATCAAGGACATCAACCACCCGAGCCACTGCCTGTTCACCCCGCTATCATCCAGAAGGCGAGGTCAGTACAGGTGCATCAAAGCTGGGACCGAGAGACTGAAAAACAGCTTCTATCTCAAGGCCATCAGACTGTTAAACAGCCACCACTAACATTGAGTGGCTGCTGCCAACACACTGACACTGACTCAACTCCAGCCACTTTAATAATGGGAATTGATGGGAAATGATGTAAATATATCACTAGCCACTTTAAACAATGCTACCTTATATAATGTTACTTACCCTACATTATTTATCTCATATGCATACGTATATACTGTACTCTATATCATCGACTGTATCCTTATGTAATACATGTATCACTAGCCACTTTAACTATGCCACTTTGTTTACATACTCATCTCATATGTATATACTGTACTCGATACCATCTACTGTATCTTGCCTATGCTGCTCTGTACCATCACTCATTCATATATCCTTATGTACATATTCTTTATCCCCTTACACTGTGTACAAGACAGTAGTTTTGGAATTGTTAGTTAGATTACTTGTTGGTTATTACTGCATTGTCGGAACTAGAAGCACAAGCATTTCGCTACACTCGCATTAACATCTGCTAACCATGTGTATGTGACAAATAAAATTTGATTTGATTTGATTTGAAGCTCTCGAAGAAAAGTTATTGTGCTGACGTTGCTTCCAGAAGCAGTTTGGGTACTGAGTGTTTCAACCGAGGACAGATGTTTTTACACACTACGCACTACAGCACTCGGCGGTCCCGTTCTGTGAGCTTGTGTGACCAACCACTTCGCGGTTGAGCCGTTGTTGCTCCGAGACATTTCCACTTCAACTCTAGCAGGGCAGACATTTGACGAACTGACTTGTTAGAAAAGTGGCATCCTATGACGTTGCCACGTTGAAAGTCACTGAGCTATTCAATAAGGCCATTCTAACGCCAATGTTTGTCTATGGAGATTGCATGGATGTGTGCTCGATTTTATCTTCTTCTCAGCAACGGGTGTGGCTAAAATAGCCGAATCCACTAATTTGAACGGGCGTCCACATAGTTTTGTAGTATTTATAGTGTGTGTAGCCTTCAGACAGTGTATGTCTGTTTCATTAGATCCTTACACAACTAAAAGCCACACCCTGTGGTTACTGACAGTGTACTGCCGGTCAGTTCACAACTCTGTTTAATGTAATCCTTACTGTGTGTATTTACAGCAGCATCCTGGTTCTTATGCTGAGTGGCTCAGTGGAATAAGACCAAGCCCTCATTGGTCAAAGGCCAGTTTGGAGGGTCAGGGTGATGATGTCATCAAATCAGTGGTAGTGAATGGTATCATCATCATACTCCATTACATTTCTAGGTGTGGGGAATTTGGGTAGAGAGGTGAGGTGACCAGAGTGAGCGAGCAATTCGAGGGCAGAGACAGACAATTATGTTTCCATGATAACACTGTTGACAGTGATAAGAAGGCCATGCATCCCAGAGTCAGTTGGCCTTGTTAGGGCCGTCATGGTGATTCATTATACAATTATAAGTGGGTCTCCTACTCATTCAAGGGTTTTTCTTTATTTTTACTATTTTCTACATTGTAGAATAATAGTGAAGACATCAAAACTATGAAATAACACATATGGATTCATGTAGTAACCAAAAAAAAGTGTTAAACATATCAAAATATATTTTATATTTCAGATTCTTCAAAGTAGTTACCCTTTGACTTGATGACAGCGTTGTACACTCCTGGCATTCTCTCAACCAGATTCACCTGGAATGCTTTTCTTGAAGGAGTCTTGAAGGAGTTCCCACATATGCTGAGCACTTGTTGGCTGCTTTTCCTTCACTCTGTGTGTGGTCCGACTCATCCCAAACCATCTCAATTTGGTTGAGGTCAGGGGATTGTGGAGGCCAGGTCATCTGATACAGCACTCCATCACTCTCCTTCTTGGTAAAATAGCCCTTACAAAGTTTGGAGGTGTGTTGGGTCATGGTCCTGTTGAAAAACAAATGATAGTCCCACTAAACCCAAACTAGATGGGATGGCGTATAGCTGCAGAATGCTGTGGTAGCCATGCTGGTTAAGTGTGCCTTGAATTCTAAATAAATCACAGACAGTGTCACCAGCAAAGTACCCCCACACCATAACACCATCTCCTCCATGCTTTACAGTAGGAAATACACATGCGGAGATCATCCGTTCACCCACACCGCGTCTCACAAAGACATGGCAGTTGGATCCAAAAAATCTCCAATTTGGACAGATTTCCACCGGTCTAATGTCCATTGCTCATGTTTCTTGGCCCAAGCAAGTTTCTTCTTCTTTTGGTTGTCCTTTAGTAGTTGTTTCTTTGCAGCAATTCAACCACGAAGGCCTGATTCACGTAGTCTCCTCTGAACAGTTGATGTTGAGATGTATCTGTTACTTGAACCCTGTGAAGCATTTATTTGGGCTGTAATTTCTGAGGCTGGTAACTCTAATGAACTTATCCTCTGCAGCAGAGGTAACTCTGGGTCTTACATTCCTGTGGCAGTCCTCATGAGATCCAGTTTAATCCTAGCGCATGATGGTTTTTGCTACTGCACTTGAAGAATCTTTCAAAGTTCTTGAAATTTTCCATATTGACTGACCTTTGTGTCTTAAAGTAATGATGGACTGTCAATTCTCTATGCTTATTTGAGTTGTTCTTGCCATAATATGGACTTGGTCTTTTACCAGATAGGGCTATCTTCTGTATACCACCCCTACCTTGTCACAACACAACTGATTGGCTCAAACGCATTAAGGGAAGAAATTCCACAAATTTACTTTTAACAAGGCACACCTGTTAATTGAAATGCATTCCAGGTGACTACCTCATCCTTCAGGGCCTGAGCTACAGGCAGTTAGGTTAAGGTATGTAATTTTAGGCGACAATTGAAAAAAGGGGCTAATCCTTAAGAGATTTTTGAATGACTACCTCATCTCTGTACCCCACGCATACAATTATCTGTAAGGTCCCTCAGTCGAGCAGTGATTTTCAAACACAGATTCAACCACAAAGACCAGGGAGAAAAACAGACATTGAATTTCCCTTTGAGCATGGTGAAGTTATTCATTACACTTTGGATGGTGTATCAATACACACAGTCACTACAAAGATAGGAAACCGCTCGGGGATTAACCATGAGGCCAATGGTGACTATAAAACAGTTACAGAGTTTAATGTTTGTGACAGTAGAAAACTGAGGATGGAGCAACCGCATTGTAATTACTCCACAATACTAACCTAATTGACAGAGTGAAAAGAAGGAAGCCTGTACAGAATACATATATTCCAAAACATGCATCCTGTTTGATACAAGGCACTAAAGTAATAACAATAAAAATGTGGCAAAGAAATTAACTTTTTGTGCTGAATTAATACAAAGTATTATGTTTGGCGCAAATCCAGTACAACACATTACTGAGAATCCGAGAGGAAAACGTGGTTCAGTCTGCTTTCCACCAGACACTGGGAGATTAATTCACC
The DNA here is from genome assembly GCF_045791955.1 of Oncorhynchus clarkii lewisi. Classification (NCBI taxonomy): domain Eukaryota; kingdom Metazoa; phylum Chordata; class Actinopteri; order Salmoniformes; family Salmonidae; genus Oncorhynchus; species Oncorhynchus clarkii. Next base: position 3,384,303 of record NC_092179.1, on the reverse strand, counting down.
TTTTAGCAGGGCCAAATCTACACCGGAGTTGCTTACCAAGAAGTCAGTGAATGTTCCTGAGTGGCCAAGTTACAGTATAATTGTCACGCCCTGACCTTAGAGAGCCTTTTTATGTCTCTAGTTGGTTTGGTCAGGGTGTGATTTGGGTGGGCATTCTATTCTATGTGTTGTATTTCTTTGTGTTTGGCCGAGTGTTGTTCCCAATCAGAGGCAGCTGTCTATCGTTGTCTCTGATTGGGAATCATACTTAGGTAGCCTTTTGCCCCACCTATGTTGTGGGATCTTGTCCTTGTATTGTTGCTGTTGAGCCCTACAAGGCTGCACGTGGCGGTGGTTCTCTTTTTCTTGTTATTAGTAAAGAATATGATTAACCTACCCCACGCTGCATCTTGGTCTAATTCCACCAACGCCGATCGTTACAATGATAGAACAATAGGCAAATATTGTACAATCCAGGTGTGGAAAGGTCTCACTTACCCAGAAAGACTCACAGCCGCAATTGCTGCCAAAGTTGATTCTAACATGTGTTGACTCAGACTTATGTAAATGAGATATTTCTCTATTTCATTTTCAATAAATTTGCGTGGATCTGTTTCTACATCTGGATTGCTTGCTGTCTTGGGTTTTAGGCTGGGTTTCTGTACAGCACTTTTTTTACATCGGCTGATGTAAAAGGGGCTTTCATAAATCAATTTGATTGATTGATAGTGAACCACATCCAGTTCCACTCTCTCTCTCTCGCTCTCTAGTGAACCATGGGAAGTTTCCTAAGCAGGAGGACTCGTATGCGTTCGAGGAGGACAGCAGCAGTGGCAGTCTGTCTCCAGAGCAACACCACAGTGATGAGTCACAGGGGTCCGCATGCCTAAGTGCAGCACCAGCCCTCAATAGCCCTAAACAGGTAATAGTCCTTCTCCTCCTCTTACCTCTTTCCTTACCAGACCCAAATAGGCCTATCGTCCTCTCATTTCCCCTCCATCACTGTTTCCCTCTTCTTCTTGCCGCTTCTTCTCTTCATTATCCTCCTCCCTCTTGATAATGTATCATAACATAAAATATCCTCCATGAGTGCACACACTATGAACAAAAGGTGCACCAAAGCCTCCCCTATTCCTTCACAAACATACCCAAGTTAGTTATATGGTATATGTTAGTTATAGTGGTATATATGGTATACATTTTGAGCTTAACAAACATGAACCCTCTACCTGGACATACAGTCCCAAATGGCACCCTATTCCCTTTATAGTGCACTACTTTTGACCAGGGCTCATTGGGCACTATATGGGGAATAGGGTGCCATTTGAGATGTGTGCGCAGTCATCAGTCAAATGATTTGTTAAGGACATTGAATTGTTGTGATCTTATTGTCTGGATAAGAAACTGTTAAAAATGACAACCATATAGATCCATGCAACACAAAATCATGTAGCCTAATGTGTGATGATGCTACTGCATATTACATATTGTATCTGGTTCAAAAAATAACCACAATAACAAGTTCAAAGTACAAGTAGAATTGTATTAATTTAATTGAAATGTATTCACAGTGCCGATACCATGCCCTCTGCTTAGCTATAAGAATATATGTTGAGGATCAATAACTTTTTTACATTTATTTAACCTTTATTTTACTACACTGTAAAAAAAAGTTTTTGCGTTTAAGTTAAAATAACTTTATTTAATCTATTCAAGTCAATTAAATGTGAAAAATGTGTTGATTTGACAAATCATGCTAAGTTGACTTCAACTCAACAAAAGCTGTAAAAATAAAAATAAATTTGTTCAGTTAGCAAAGAACAATTTGCTCAGTCAACTTTCAAATCAGAACTAATAAGTCAAACTAAAACAAAGATCCTAGTTGTGCTGACGAAAAATGGCAAGTTATAACAACTACAAGTCATTACATTGTCTTAACTTGGGGCGGCAGGGTAGCCTAGTGTTTAAAGCGTTGGACTAGTAACCAAAAGGTTGCAAGTTTGAATCCCTGAGCTAACAAAGTACAAATCTGTTGTTCTGCCCCTGAACAAGGCAGTTAACCCACTGTTCCTAGGCCGTCATTGAAAACAAGAATTTGTTCTTAACTGACTTGCCTAGTTAAAGAAAGCTAAAATAAATAAATAAAACTTACAAAATCAAGTTGAATCAGATATTAACTATGTGTTCACTCAACTTTCAAATTAGATCCAATAAGTCAAATGAACTAAATAAAGACACCAGTTGTTTTGACTTTAAATGTCAAGTTGGGATAATTACAATTCTTGACATGAACTTTACTTACAAAATTAAGTTAAATCAGCTAAGACCTGTGTGTTTAACTTTCAAGTCAGAACCAATAAGTCAAATCAACAACACCAACATAACAATTGTGTTTACTAAATATTTCAAGTTATGATAACTACAATGCATTACACTGTCTTAACTTACAAAATCAATTTGAAACCCCTAAGAACAATTTGTTCAGTCAATTAAAAAAAAGTTAAAATAAACTAAAATAAGATCCCAGTTGTGTTGACAAAAAAATGACATGTTATATTAACTACAAGTCATTACATTGTCTTTGCTGATTCAATTTGTTTTTTTATAAATTATGAACTGCCGTAATTCCGGACTATAAACCGCTACTTTATTCCCACACTTTGAACCTCGCGGTTTATACAATGACGCGGCTAATTTATGGATTTTTCCCGCTTTCACAAGATTCATGCCGCCAAAAAACTGAGCACCGTTACATAATGTGACGTAAATCGAGCGCGCTCAAACTTCCCATCATTCTGATTACGGTAGTAATTTTGTCACCCTCATCATGGCAAAGACACGGAGAAATGCATATGATGCAGCTTTCAAATTGAAGGCGAGAAATCTGGCTGTTGGAAAAGGAAATAGAGCTGCTGCACGGGAGCTTGGCCTTAATGAGTCGATGATAAGACGTTGGAAACAGCAGCGTGAGGAACTGACTCAGTGCAAAAAGACAACAAAAGCTTTCAGAGGGAAGAAAAGCAGATGGCCCAAAGTATTTGCAGCCACTCGACATCAGTGTAAATCGTGCATTTAAGGTGGCGCTCCTTGTTCAGTGGGAGGCTTGGATGACAAGTGGGGAGAAATCCTTCACTAAAACGGGCCGCATGCGAAGAGCAACTTATGGTCAAGTCTGCCAGTGGGTCCTGACAGCGTGGAGCATTGTCAAAAAAACCACTATCATCAACGGGTTTCGAAAGGCTGGACTGCAGCGTGTTGAAGGGGCAGCATGAGCTCAGCGGGGTATTTGCCTCCGGATGAAAGTGAAGAGAGCGACAATGAAAACGATCCAACATCGGATGAAGCAATTCGGAGGCTATTCAACTCCGACACCGAAGGAGATTACTTCAGTGGTTTCAGTGCACAGGAGGAGGAAGATAGTGACCAATGACTTTCTTGGTAGGCTACTGTTTTAATTTTTGTTACAAGCCGTGTTTCGTTAAAGCCTATTTATTTTTGTTACAAGCCGTGTTTCGTTAAAGCCTATTTATTTTTGTTACAAGCCGTGTTTCGTTAAAGCCTATTTATTTTTGTTACAAGCCGTGTTTCGTTAAAGCCTATTTATTTTTGTTACAAGCCGTGTTTCGTTAAAGCCTATTTATTTTTGTTACAAGCCGTGTTTCGTTAAAGCCTATTTATTTTTGTTACAAGCCGTGTTTCGTTAAAGCCTATTTATTTTTGTTACAAGCCGTGTTTCATTTAAAGGCTGTGTAAAGTTCATTTGTTTCAATGTACCGGTAGGCAAATCTGTACATTAACTAACTTAAAATTAATATGTGCTTATTTAACTTTTAAGTCAACCAAGAATCAAGAAGTAAAATCAGTGGTCTGTGCAACTGCATCCGGTGCACATGTACTGTTGTGTGGGTTGAACTTCTTAAATTATAGCCCAAATAGTGTACCCATTTTAGTGGAAACCATTTTTTTTGTGTGTGTTTTTGCCTATCCACATTGTGATTGATGAAAAATGCCTTATTTTTAAATCCCAGTTAAAGGGAGCCATGGAAGGCCACAATACAGTTCCTTTTTTCATACGTAAGAATCCCTATTGGGTGCCAACAATTGTTCCAGTTGTCATTTTGTGGATGGTTTGTTTTTAAATCAAATTTGATTGGTGCAACTTTGCTGGAGTGACTTCCCCCATATTCCTTGCAGCCAATAAATTATTTTTTTTGTCTCCTGAGGGCAAAAGTCACATGTAATATCTCATTTTCTCATTTCTGACACCACTGCAGCAAATGTTAAATAATATGGAGCCACATAGCCACACACTGTGCCAATTGTATAGGTTATGGGTTCATATTGTGTTAGCTGAGAGTTACAGGTTTTTACTGGATGAAGGTCTACATGTGTAAGGCCAAGCTGCTTGCTTAGTAAGTAGGCCTATTGCTTATTCCTGTCAGACTAACAGTTAGTTGCTCTGGATAAGTGTGTTGATTGATAGGGGATATTGATCAAACTTCATTTTCAGTGGTAATTTATAGGCAGCAGCGCATTTCAGGAAGCGGATTGATCAAGACCACGCTTCGGCAACTCCTATACTGCATTCAACATCTTTCCAAGCAGGAGTGAGTAGCTTGGCAAAATGTGTTTATAAAAATAATGACAACTTTTCAGCACAAGAATAGCAAGGACATTAGCCACTGTGTTACATGCTAGCTAGCTGGTTAGCACCACACACACACCATGTTAAAATGGTAATTTGGTTCAATTAAGAAAGAAAATCTGATGTTTGGCAAATAGTATTTTACTATATCAGTTAAAATCAGATTACTTGTGCAATTCTGCTATGTGTACTGTAGTATAATTGCAGCTAAGCTTGCTGTTATTGTGCTGTTAAATAGCACCTCTCTAGCTAGCAGCACACATGGCGCCAACTGACTAACTAACTAACTTGTCATTTGTTTGATAACCTGCATAACAGTAGCTAGCTACAAAAGCCAACTGTTGCTACTGTAGCTATGCTTATAGTTATAATTACTATTAGATTGGGTGGTAATGCCCTGTTATCAGTTTATTTTACTATTGTGGTTGTATTCGGTGACTTGCTCGTCAAAAATCAAAAAGTCAAGCTAGTCAAAAATCAGATATCAAACATCAAACAATAGCATGGTTGTGCTGCCATCCTGTTAGAAGGTGACAGATTATTTTATTACAATGATTAAGGTGGATTTTCATTGTGTTCCATGGTGTTATTCGCCCCCTAGTGGAGCTTTCTGATACTTAGAAAGACTGTACGCAAATAAGAAGTAGAGAATTAGTTCTGCACGCATAGAAGCAGCTAAAAACAACGCTACAGTGCAGGTCTTTTAGTGTAGTTATTTCTTGTCACTCTTCAGCCTTGGAAAATATTTGTTTGTAAGTTCGATTCAAGCATTTAGCTAATGATGATAATCTTGTTATTGATAGAGTTGCTTACATATCTATGCTAGTTGGTTGCATTTACTCACACAAATTGCAATGCCATTCATGTATGCCGTTAGCTGTATTACTCATTACTCATTGCTCATGCGTCATGCAAACTAATTGTAAAATATACAATACTGTAGTTTTGTTACTGCTTTCTAGTGTAACATGCTTTGTTATTCTACAGAGATGGATGTACATTATTAGAGTAATGAAAGGAATTAGCCAATTACCATATAAGTAACAATTAGCTATATGGTTTGGCATCATGCCAGATGCATGGTACCTTAGCACGTGCTTTGTATTTATGCAACTTCAAATGTATAATGTACAGCTATAGTATGTCGGTGTGAATTGAATACTAAAGTATATTCTTTTCTGTATTTTGCAGTTTCACAACAAACTTTTTGAACATATTCATTCAAGAAAAGTCGCGCCTTGGGAGTTTTATTGTAGACTTAGTTTTTTTATCTGTCTAGTTTTGCATGGGAAAGCAATTCAAGGGCAGAATAATGGCATTATTTCACTCTAATAGCTACTATAAATTGGACAGTGCAGTAAGATTAACAAGATTTTAAGCTTTCTGCCAGTATCAGATATGTCTATGTCCTGGAAAATGTTCTTGTTACTTACAACCTCATGCTAATCGCAATAGCCTACATTAGTTAAATCGTTCCATGGAAGGGACACCGATCCCAAAGAAGATTTATAGTTTTTTTTAACAAGTGTTTGAGTTTATTGGCTATTGGCTATTGGCTAATTGGCTATTTTGCTTGATGGCCTTTAGTGCCCAGGCTAATTGTTTTGGTGCACTGGCAGATTAGTCACCCCCTTAATTAAGACATAGTGGCCTTGTCCCTAAAATTAATTTCCTTGTATGTTATGCTCTTCAAACAGGTTGCTCTGGAATTCATGAGACTGGTATCTGTGGACCTCCAGAAGATATTTTATGAAGGCCTGGACAGTCATCTTTCCAAGCTCCTTGAATTCTACCGGGTCAAGAGCGATGGAGGGATGGAGCTAAAACACCTTATGAAAAGTCTTGACAAAGACATAGGTTCCATTATATTCACATGACAGTATTTTTGTACATTTATTACCTACGTTTTGCTGTATTGATAATTGCTACTTTTTTAAATACACATCGATATTGGGGGTGAGACCTTAATATTGACAACTACATTAACAATGTTGTAAAACAGTCAATTAGGCTTTTGATGTTAGAGTTCCAATCAAAGGAAGAGAGAGGCTGTGCTCCGAGGATTGCCATACTTCCTGTGAGAAGACCCTACCAATTTTTTTAAAGATGTGAGGCATACAACCCTACAACATAACCTTAAGCTTTCTCCCAGGAGTGAAATTTCCTATGAATCATGATGCACTGTAACGTTCAATGGGGTCAAGTTGAATGTCTTTCACCATCTGAAGTGATTGTAGCACACAGGCCAAATCAAATGTGAACCAACTACAGTATATAAGGGCATCTCTTTTAGCAATGTTTTAGATGTTTTACTTTTACTCCCTTGCTAGACATTCAATTGAGAATAGTGATTTAGCATGCTTTTTGTCCAGAAGAAACTAAGTCTTTATCTTGGACAACTTCATCTTGGACTGCAAAGCAAAAATCAGGACCATACATTAAACACAATACTAGGTTTGGGCGATAATACCTAACTACCATGTAAACTACTATTGATAGCTGTTGTCGACGGCTGTGAAATGTAAGTATGCGCAGGTTTTTGGATATTTTAATGTATCACACATCCCTGGTGTATGGCAGCACACAATACTGCTGTGCCCTTAGTGATATGTCAAATTACCCCTTAGACAATTAACAGAATTAAAGTGGCACTGTGAGGAATTCCAAATTCTATACCAAAGCTGTAGAAATATTTATTATTGATGGGACAATTAATCCCTACACCATGCAGTGCTGATTTTGCCATTTGAACAGGAATTGCAATCAGTTTTGCTTCAACATTGTTTGTCAGTGGGCTCGCTCCGGTCCGTCTTCAATATAAACTTAGCATTTTAGGCTATACTTTTGTGTAACAAACTAATTGCTTATTGTAGGGAATCATTGTCCTATTTTTAACATTTCTAGAGATATAGTTTTTGCAGCTTTTGTAAGCTGGTCATTTAAAAAGAAAGTAGAGGTAGAATTCTACACAGTGCACCTTTAATATAATGAATGTTGTAGATTGCCAAAACAGCACTGAATGATAGATGATGCTTTACATGCTTTTCCCCCTTAGGGTAGCCTAGTGGTTAGAGCGTTGGAATAGTAGCCGGAAGGTTGCAAGTTCAAACCCCTGAGCTGACAAGGTACAAACCTGTCATTTTGCCCCTGAACAGGCAGTTAACCCACTGTTCCTAGGCCGTCATTAAAAATAAGAATTTGTTCTTAACTGATTTGCCTAGTTAAATAAAGGTTACATTTTTAAAAAGTCAGTGTTGGATGAACATAGGCCTTTGCGGCGCTATAGCAGACAATCAATCATTTTTAGCAAATAGGAAAATAACAGACATGTTTTACCTCAACTAAGAACACATTATTTCTAGACCTGGGAGCAATCATGGTTAACTGACGTGCTTGAGGACCATGCTTGTTTACTGGCGCAACGCTCTTGACCACTAGGCTACCTGCCACCCCACTTGCCTGCATCAATATGCAACAGTACATTTGCAGACATTTTCACAGAAAAAAAATGTATTGTAGGATGTTTTGTAGGGCAATGCCTTTATTCTTGGCCTCTTTTTGTTCTGTTTTTCAGAAGACAACTGATTCTGAGGAAGTCACCCATGTAGTGAAAATACACTTGTCGTTGTGGTTGGAGCTGCAGCAGATGACCCAATGCCAGCTGACAATGTGGACGTTGCCCTTGTGATAGAATAGCAGGTGATCATACATGAGCTTCACAATGTCCCAAATGCCTTTGCCACTTTGATTGGACTTCTTTATTTTCTGAACATGGGTTACCCAAAAATGTTTGAGGTAGTTCAGAAAATATTCTTGAAGATTTTGGTGCAGAAAACTACAGCAGAAGTGCATGGGCTGAAGAACCGTCTTCGTTAATTCAACTAATTGGTGTGTTTTTGTTTTGCTCGCAGTAGTTGAGTTAATTCTGAGGACAATGATGCAGTTATTTGCCTAAATCTTCCAAATCTCAATTTTGGGAAGACTTAAGTTACCCTATTTTTACGTGTGAACTTCAGTCTACAAACTACAACTGTCTTTTGTTAGAGACCATTGAATTTGCTATCATCTCTTCCCATTGACTACAGTGCATTCTGAAAATGTTTACAGCATGTTAGAATTTCTTTTCACACTCAACATCCACTTGTCTTAGAAACCATTGTGAAGGCTGTCTTTGCTCAGTGTTTGAATTTTTAATTACCGTGCCATAAAACCATTTTTTAATGGTGCCATTTACAAATGTGTATGGGTTTATTGGACAGTGGAATAAATACAACTTTGACAAAACATTTTATCTTAATAAAATTAAATAAAAATCTTCCCTGATATTGTTTAAAATACCAATTAGTGACAGCAGAATTTGGCTGCCCGTTTAAATGCACCCAAAGACATTAATCTAAAAATATGCATTGTTAGATTTTTTTTTAATGACAATAAAAATGCATTCTAGGGAACGATACATTGTTGAAAATGTATTTGTTAATACATAGTGTAATAAATGTTCTGAAATACACAAAAGGACTATTTTGTCATTACAAGCTAGATATAATTAATTGATTTCAATGTAAGTTGTTGAATCGATCAATGTCCTCTTGATAGTAAAACAGTCATTGTAAATATAAAGTCATTTTAAAATGGAGATAAGCTTTACTAAATCTGAACTTTGGTCAACTGTACATACGGGGTTATATTAAGTTTACAATTTGTATTAGTCAGTCATTTTGTTGAGTTAAAACAGTGGTTCTCAACCTGCAGCCTATGGCAATCTTGTCTGTTATGTCATTAATAGTATAGTTATTTATTTGTGTGTGGCCTGCTTGACTTGCTCGTAGCCACAGTCTAGCACCACCAGCCAAACAGGTTGAGAACTATGTGTTACAATAACTCAATATGACGTAGGCTTGACTCTTTTTTTAAATGTGACATTAAATCAGATAACTCACACTTTAATGTTGTTTCAACTTGTTATTTCCAGTCATCTAGTTGCGTGGCCTTTTTCAAGCTCAGAGCACTTAACATGTCACATTATCCTTGCATAGACCATTTGGTTATGTAAACTTTAAATGTAGTTTCGATAACTATTACTAGTTACAGTAACTTAATTGAAAGTTTACTCAACAAAAAACAGTTGGTCATACTGACATGATGATGTGGACTTAGGTGTTTTTAATTTGTCAACAAATGTTGCTTTATGTTGCTATGATAACACAACATTTATTGTTGACGTAATAAATGTTTAAGTTGACTCGAATTAGAATAGTAAGTTACACTGAAATGAAGCAGTGTACTTAGCTGTCTTATTTGGCAACAATAATGTAGCTTTAGTTATTAGAATTACACATTTATTGTTAACATAAAAGGTTTAAGTTGATTCAAATAATAATATTAAATTAACAATTTACAAACATCAAATTAACAGTCTATTGTTAGTCAAAATAAATGTAATCAAAGCTAGGATACCGTGAAATGTGAAGTACTCTGAGCTTGAAAAAGGCCACTGGAAATAATAAGTTGAAACAAAAAATATTTTTTTTACAGTTAGGTAAGTCAGTTAAGAACAAATTATTATTTACAATGACAGCCTACCCCAGGCCAAACCCTCCACTAACCCAGACGAAGCTGGGCCAATTGTGCGCCTCCATATGGGACTCCCGATCACAGCCGGTTGTGACAAAGCCCGGGATTGAACCACTGCGACCCTCGGTCCCCATTCCTACTTATATGCTATATTTCAAGATATGTATACATACACATTCCTGCACAATGCTTGCTTTGAAGATGTAGTCTCGTTTTAAGGATATCCTTGTCTGGAACTGGGACAGACTCGATTCAAAGGAGTGCACTACTGTGTTGAAGCACCATTCAACCCTATTCCGCTTCACCAGATTTACAATTACATGTAATGAACACTAGGGGGCAATGGAACTGTATTGTAATGTATGGCCCAGTCCAGGAACCACCAAGACCCTAGTTCGCTAGCCCCTTGCCCTGACCACCTAGGCACTTTTAACAGCAGACTTAGCCTATCAGAGGGCAAGGTAGAGCTGCAACCATATTGTATATGGTATCTTATTTCTAAACTGTCCTAAATTAAGGAGAAAATACTGTAGCTGGTGTACTTGTTCATTGTCACTTCAACATTATGTGTGTGTGCTTAATCTCCCTTTCCCATTCGCTTTGTCTCTCTCTGTCTATGTCTGACTTTCTGTTTGCCTGTCAGTCCACATTTACAGTACCAGTCAAAAGTTTGGACACACCTACTCCTTCAAGGGTTTTTCTTATTTTTTTACTATTTTCTACATTGTAGAATAATAGTGAAGAAATCAAAACTATGAAATAACATCTATGGAATCAAGCAGTATGCTGTGGTAGACATGTTGGTTAAGTGTACCTTGAATTAAGTATCACCAGCAAAGTACCCGCACAGCATCACACCTCCTCTTCCATGCTTTATGGTGGGAACCACACATGAGATCATCCATTCACCTACTCTGCGTTTCACAAAGACATGGCGGTTGGAACCAAAAATGACAAATTTGGACTCATCAGACCAAAGGACAGATTTCTACCCGTCTAATGTCCATTGCTCGTGTTTCTTGAACCAAGCAAGTCTCTTCTTATTGGTGTCCTTTAGTAGTGGTTTCTTTGCAGCAATTTGACCATGAAGGCCTGATTCACAAAGTCTCCTCTGAACAGTTGATGTTGAGATGTATCTGTTACTTGAACTCTGTGAAGCATTTATTTGGGCTGCATTTTCTTAGGCTGGTAACTGTAATGAACTATAGCAAAGGTAACTCTGGGTCTTCCTTTCCTGTGGCGGTCCTCATGATAGCCAGATTCATCATAGTGCTTGATGGTTTTTGCGACTCTGCTTTAAGAAACTTTCAAAGTTCTTGAAGTGTTCCATATTGACTGACCTTCATGTCTTAAAGTAATGATGGACTGTCATTTTACTTTGCTTATTTGAGCTGTTCTTGCCACAATATGGACTTGGTCTTTCACCAAATAGGGTTATCTTCTGTAGCCCCCACTACCTTGTCACAACACAACTGATTGGCTTAAAAGCATTAAGCAGGAAAGAAATTCCACAAAATAACTTTTAACAAGGCACACCTGTTAATTGAAGTGCATTCCAGGTGACTACCTCATGAAGCTGGTTGAGAGAATGCCAAAGCAAATGAGAATACCAAGGCAACTGGTGGCTACTTTGAAAAATCTCATATTAAATATATTTTTATTTGTTTAACACTTTTTTGGTTACTACATGATTCCATTCACATTTTTGATGTCTTCACTATTATTCTACAATGCAGAAAATAGTAAAATGAAGAAAAACCCTTGAATGAGTAGGTGTGTCCAAACTTTTGACTGGTAATGCCTCTCTCTCTCTCTCTCTCTCTCTCTCTCTCTCTCTCTCTCTCTCTCTCTCTCTCTCTCTCTCTCTCTCTCTCTCTCTCTCTCTCTCTCTCTCTCTCTCTCTTTGGTGCTCATATCAAAATCCTCCCTCCATCCTCCTCCTTCCTCCAGCCTCTCTCTCTCTCTCCCCCTCTCAGGGCTTGGTCCCATGTGTGATGTTGGCCCAGTCAGGGAAAGTGCTGAGCTGGAACATTGCGTCTCCCCAGGTGTTGATGCCCATGTTGATGGTCATGATCCCGATCATGTTCAGCATGAAGCCTGCCTTCACCTGGACAACACAACAACACAAATTCAGGGTATACAGTAAACAAGGTTGTATCTGAATGTGTAATAACAAAATATATGCCTTTTAGCTGACACTTTACTCCAAAGCGATTTACAGTAGTCTGTGCATACATTTCAGTGTATGTGACCCCAGTGGGAATTGAACCTACTATTTTGGTGTTGCAACACTATGTTACCATCTGAGCAGCACAAGACTACTGCTGTGGTTGTGTGTCTGTGTCTATCCATTTGTGTGTGTGCACTTATTCACCTGTGTGTGTGCATGTGTTGGGTCTCACCATGTCCATGACTTTGAGATTTCCATAGGAGAAGACGATGGCATTGGGAGGTGTTGCCACAGGCAACATGAATGCCAAAGAGGCACAG
>NC_092179.1:2461615-2464115 GCF_045791955.1 Oncorhynchus clarkii lewisi | reverse complement strand
ATGTACTCTTATAATCGCTACCCGGCACAGCCAGAAGAAGACTGGCCATCCCTCAGAGCCTAGTTCCTCTCTAGGTTTCTTCCTAGGTTCCTGCCTTTCTAGGGAGTTTTTCCTAGCCACCGTGCTTCTACGTCTGCATTAATTGCTGTTTGGGGTTTTAGACTGAGTTTCTGTATAGCACTTTGTGACATCAGCTGATGTAAGAAGGGCTTTATAATTACATTTGATTGATTGATTGATTGATTGAACTGACATTGGGGTACCAGGACAACAACCTCCCTCAATGTCAGTAGTTGATTGTTGACTTCTGAAGACAGAAGGGAACATACACCAATCCACATCCACAGGACTGCAGTAGAGAGAGTGAGCAGTTTTAATTTCTTCTTCCACATCACGAGGACTTGATATGGACCAACAACACCACAACATTGTCTCAACAGCATTCCACCTCGGGTCCTCTCCAAATACTACCGATGCACCATCCTGAACGGTTTCATCACGGCCTGGTAGGGAATTGCTTCATCCACGATCACAAGGCCCTCCAGCGGGTGGGGAAGTCAACCCAGTATATAATTGCTCCCACCCATCCAGGACATCTACTCGAAACGGTGCCTGAGGAAGGCCCGCAGCATCATCAAGTACCCCACACACCCCAGCCACGAGCTGTTCACTCCCTTAGGATGGTATATACATATGACTAGTAAAACTTTAAACTTGATTATATATTGAGTGGGATAGCAGCCTACACAAGAAATAAGTTGTAATATTGGTAGTACTATTTGGCTGTCACCATGATACAGTCTACTGCTCAATGGGGAGAGTTTGCGCTACAAGCCGGCAACACAACAACACGGGGTGAGTGCTTTTCTCCCGAGGCCCTATTGACAAACACTGCTGTCTTTCAGAACTTAGAGGGAAGTAGCTAGATAGTGTAGCTAATATCAGGCAAGGGTTACAGCTTTAAGCACATTTCTTGCTTTTGTACGATGAAACGGAATGATTCTGCACACAAGTTCCAACTTCAGCAGACAAGTTTGAAATTTGTCTCATTAGGAAAGCTGACTGAACTGAATCTGTTCGTCCCAACTCAACACTCTCTGCATGACATATACAGTTGAAGTCGGAAGTTTACATAAACTTAGGTTGGATTCATTAAAACTAGTTTTTCAACCATACCACAAATTTCTTGTTAACAAACTATAGTTTTGGCGAGTCGTTTAGGACATCTGGTTTGTGCATGACAAGTCATTTTTCCAACAATTGTTTACAGACATATTATTTTACTGTATCACAATTCCAGTGGGTCAGAAGTTTACATAAACAAAGTTGACTGTTCGTTTAAACAGCTTGGAAAATTCCAGAAAATGGCTTTAGGGGCTTCTGAAAAGCTAATTGACATCATTTGAGTCAATTGGAGGTGTACCTGTGGATGTATTTCAAGGCCTACCTTCGAACTTAGTGCCTCTTTGCTTGACATAATGGGAAAAATCGAAGGAAATCAGCCAAGACATCAGAAAAAAAATTATAGACCTCCACACATCTGGTTCATCCTTGGGAGCAATTTCCAAACGCCTGAAGGTATCACGTTCATCTGTACAAACAATATTACTCAAGTATAAACACCATGGCACCATGCAGCCATCATACCGCTCAGGAAGGAGACGCATTCTGTCTCCTAGAGATGAACGTACTTTGGTGCGGAAAGTGCAAATGAATCCCAGAACTACATCAAAGGACCTTGTGAATAACCTTGTGTCTTAAAATGAATTATCCAGCAATCATACACTGTTTACCAGTGGGCAGGGCTACCGACGTTAAGGCTAATCTGAAGATGGTGCTGGGTAAAGCTAAAACTGGCGAGTGTAGAGAGTATAGGGATATTGTTACCAACGATGTTAGGATTAAACAGTCAGAGGTCACCAAGCTAGCTTCAGCGTGTAAATCAGCTAGAAGATGTGTCGGCATCGAGTAATTGTCTCTGGCACCCTCCCAGTTAGTAGGAGTGATGAGCTCTACAGCAGAGTCTCACAGCTCAATCGCTGGTTGAAAACTGTTTTCTGCCCCTCCCAAAAGATAGAATTTGTAGATAATTGGCCCTCTTTCTGGGACTAAGCCTGGCCTCTTGAGGAGTGACGGACTCCATCCTAGCTGGAGGGGTGCTCTCATCTTATCTATGAACATAGACAGGGCTCTAACTCCCCTAGCTCCACAATGAAATAGGGTGCAGGCCAGGCAGCAGGCTGTTAGCCAGCCTGCCAGCTTAGTGGAGTCTGACACTAGCACAGTCAGTGTAGTCAGCTCAGATATCCCCATTGAGACCGTGTCTGTGCCTCAACCTAGGTTGGGCAAAACTAAACATGGCGGTGTTCGCCTTAGCAATCTCACTGGAATAAAGACTTCCTCCATTCCTGCCATTATTGAAAGAGATTGTGATATCTCACATCTCAAAATAGGGCTACTTAATAATGTTAGATCCCTCACTTCAAAGGCAGTTATAGTC